>NC_047111.1:104575939-104875939 GCF_902500255.1 Thalassophryne amazonica | reverse complement strand
TCTAAAATCAGTTTTAAGCAGAAACAAGGCAGTTTTACGCAGAAACAAAGCTGTAATCGGTGAAACGCTGCTGACGCTCCGAAATGACATAGGCTCAGCAGCATGTCAGACTCAGATGCGATGCTGTGGCGCTCTGATCACAGTCTTTATTATGAAATAATCCTGAATTTATGTTGGAAATGATTGTTGAACAAAAGCTTCAGATATCTATCGCTGAGATGATGACTGGAGTGTAGTTTTAAGCAGAAACAAGGCAATAATCGGTGAATTGCTGCTGAAATGACACATCTGATTATATTATGGACTGTAGATGATGGAATCCCTAAATTCCTTGCAATTGAATGTTGAGAAACATTGTTTGCCACATTTTTGCTTGTGAAAGGCTGAGACTTTTGGGGATGCTCCTTTTATACCCAATCATGACTAGGGTTGGGTATCGAGAACCGGTTCTTTTCGAGTATCGTTAAGAAATTATTCGATCCACAGATATCAATAACCTTTTTGCTTAACAATTCCCTTATCGGTCCTTCAGAGCAGGCGTTGTTTTTGATGTTGTTTGTCAGGAAAATTATCATTCCTCTACATTGATTACAGACCCTGCAGCGGCTCTGTAATCAACCGTTTCTGCAGCGCGACACCACTTTGAAGCGTGAACCATTGAAGCAATGCTTCGATCCACTAGCTCGTTGGTTCTTTGATTCGCTACTCTTCAGAAAAGGCAAGTCTGCTTCTTAACCCCTCTCAAAGCCATTAAAATATCGTGAGTCACTTTTGTGTGGATTAAAGTCACTAACTGGGACTCTTGTCTTGTTGCAGTCAAGAAACGAGAATCATCCTCTGTTCCATTGGCACAGCTCCAAACGCTGCGCGGCTCTCTGCCGAGACAGAGTCCGGTCGGAATTAATAACTTCAAACGAATTGCCGCTTTAAATAAAATGACGCCTTTTACAAACGTAAGACAGACAAACTATAATCAACTAAAACTTTTTTCCTCCTAAAATGAGATATCCTGCATTCTTTATGAATTATATCCTGATGTGCAGCACAGCCAGCTGTAAAAAGCTCTGCTCAGATGTATGAAAAGACATTCATGCCAATAATGTCTGAAAGGAAATGCTTTTGACAATAACTACAGATTATTTCTATTCATGTCCAGAGATCAAGGATCCACCATGTAGAGTTTATTATGTCCAAAGTTTAAGGATCCAGTGACCAATTTCATATTTATTTCCTTTAAGACTCAATAAAATGTTGTTCAATTTCAATTCAATCAGCTTATAAAGCGCCAAATCACAACAAAAGCCATCTCAAGGTGCCTCACATAGAACAGTTCAACACACAAAAATTCAAATAAATAAATAAAAATTAAAAAATTCAAATACATAATTAAAAACAGAAGTAAAAGAATAAAACATAAAAAAAACTATTCAAAAGAAAGAGAATAAAATAGGTTTCAAGTCTTGACTTAAAGTCCACGGACTCCAACTGCCTCATGATCGCAGGAAGACCGTTCCACAGAGCGGGTGCACAATAAGAAAAAGCTCTTTAACCCGCTGACATAGAAAACCTGTAAAGCCTGCTTTTAGTACACAAAAAATTCACAAGAGGTATCGATAAGGAATCGGATAGATAAGCGGAATTGATAATGGTTAGCAGGAGGTGGTAAAATCACAAGTCAGAATTTCAATACATCCACTTGGGAAATGACTCACAATATTAATACCAGCATTTTGGCATCAAAATTAATCCTATATGTTGAAAATAACCCCCCACCCTTTGAATGTAACAAAGTATGGTCTATTTTCAATTATCTGGCTATTCCGCTATGTGTAAAGTTTGTCCATGCTCTTCAAAAACTTTATAAATACAATTCTTTCACAAAGGTTTTATTTTAGTAACACTGTGTGAATAACAGAACTTAGGAGGAGGCCATGCTCTTCAAAAACTTTAAAAACATAAACCATTGTCAAAGGTTTTATTTCAGTCACACTGTGTGAACAACAGAACTTAGGAGGAGGCTATGCTCTTCAAAAACTTTAAAAACATAAACCATTGTCAAAGGTTTTATTTCAGTCACACTGTGTGAATAAGAGAACTTAGGAGGCCATGCTCTTCAAAAACTTTAAAAACATAAACCATTTTCAAAGGTTTTATCAAATTCTTTAGCCTGAGATCTTGTTTTTGGCTTGGCCATGACACTTGATTTAGTACAACTTGCCATACTGTGACTTGAAATTACATGTGTAATTGCATGATCACTGTAATAATATCAGTACTTATGTAGCTTTTGTGACTTCTCTAAAACAAGTACTACCAAGTCAAGAGCATTATATATCATAAACTTGAATGTTATGTTCAATGCAGGGTTCATCAAAACTAATCATGAAGTCAAAACAATTACATTCTAATATTTCGAAAGATGTTAAAATTACAGTATATACTGCAGTTTTCTTTTTTGCATGGGGTGGGGGGGTTTTGTCATGGTAGACACCCACTTCCTATATGAAATATCTCCCAAATTACACAATGCATAATCTCTGAAGTGGATGTACGCATATTTGAAAAAAATATTTTCTACCATTACCACCTCCTGCTAAATGGTATCAGTATCGATAAAATCTTGTCGATACCCATCCCTAATCATGACACTCACAATTAGTGTCCTCAGTTCCCAAACGCTTATTGAGTGTTGTTAGAAGGAAAGGTGATGTAACACAGTGGTAAACATACCACTGTCCAAGCTTTTTTGAAACGTGCTGCAGGCATCCATTTCAAAACAAGCAAATATTTGCACAAAAACAAAAAGTTTATCAGTTTGAACATTAAATATCTTGTCTTTGTGCTGTATTCAATTGAATATAGGTTGAAGAGGACTTGCAAATCATTGTATTCTGTTTTTATTTACATTTCACACAACGTCCCAACTTCACTGGAACTGGGGTTATACATGATTTGAATTGTGACGTACCCAACCAAGTCCCAGAATTTAAAATATGTAAACCGACAAATAATGGGTTTGTTGGTTCACGGCAAGATTTGTCACTAATAATTCTTATGGCTTCTTAGAGTGAAATAAAAGCATCCACAGATCTCCACAGCCACTTCTGTCGGTGGCCACACCTCTTGTTAGCTTAGCACACAGACCAACACTCGTGGAGCACTTAGACAAATTTCACTGCCAGCACGACAATGACTGACTGACATCCTGTCGTGTTAATAGTGCGAAATGCCACACACACACATTTTCTAAGTGCCATGGGAGCGGTGTTTGATGTTCGTGTGTGTCACCTGGAATTTGGCTGACACCTGCCACGAGAGGGATTGATGGGCTCGCACAGCTCACACTCTGTCTTTCAGCCACTGGTGTGCACAAATAGTTGTAGCAACAAGTATACAAGGCGTTGGGGGCAGGTACGATTTTACACGTTTTGCACGATTCCTGCTTCATGCACACTTTATGTGCAAATTGACCAAATTGAACCTATGTGTGAAGGGGCACTTAGTTTTGTATGCGTTTCCCTAAACCTCAATGCAATAGGTCATATATGGAACAAGTAATGAATGATACAGAACAGTTAATGAATGTTGCGAGAGGAAGTCCTTTCCTTTATACAGGATTGCAATGGCTTTAGATACTTTAGCTTTAACATAATTTATGTGTTTTCCAGCTTAATTTGTCATCAATAAAAACCCCAAGAAATTTTGTTTCAGTTACAAATTTTGTTTCAGTTCAGTTACAAGCCCAGTTCCAGTATCATGTAATAATGCTGCGTAAATTCCTGGCCTTTGAATCATAAGTCCAGTCCTATTACTGCCAGGGTCTTCAAATTCACAGGAAGCATTCTTGGGACACAGATCTTGGACAAGTTCAAAGATGGCTAACCTTGACCTATTTTAAGAGGTCAAAAGGTCACATTCTGTTTTCTGTTGTTATGTTCATACGGCCGAGGGTATTTAACATTGCATTTATATATATGTGTGTTTTTTACTGTATCTGTATGCTTACAGTCTACAGTATCAGATGCTGGTGAAACAAATGTGATTTTATTTGTACCATAAATTGAACTTGTTTGTCTACTCTGAATGTGTGTGTGGGTTTGTTTTAATACTGCTGACTGTTTATGGTTTGAAGCCATGGTGGAAGAAGAGGTAGTGTAACTTCAGTTCCCATGATGTAACATATTCCCAAATGAAACTAAATATCTATTGTTATATCAGGTTGCAAGCAGGTCTAAAATTTTTTTAATGCAAATAACTCATTTATCTGAAATACACTGGTACATAAATTCTAAAGCTTCCAGCTTTAAATTTCAAAAGCACAACTGCAGATATTTTATTTACCCAAAACCCAATGAGTTAGTGTGGTTGGGTCAGTGACACACCAGTTGTTTTATTTCCAAGTACATTATTAGCACACAAAATACATGCTTTCATGAATATTTCCAAATTTCAATCTCAACATGATGAAGCTCACAATAAGATAATTGACTGCCATAGTACAAATTAACGGTGGGGGATGATTGCTGCACTTTGAAACATGTGACCAATCACCACACCACACATGTACCATAACCCAGACTCAATCAAACATAAAACCCACAAAGTAATAGACAAGTATAGGTTAGCTCGCTGATTACCCAAATTACTGCTACTTTGATTAATTTAAGTTCACGCCCCTAAATCATTGTTTGCATCTCACTTTTTTATGTACTACATTTGTGTACAATTAGTGTGTCACACAAATGTAAAAAAATAAAATAAAATAATGCTCATCCTTGTGGTTTTGGCAAAAGAAATTCTGGAAGGAGATACACTAAATATAACTCCTGCAGTGTATTGAACATCACAGTGTAACACGATAGGTATATGATAATCAGTATTGTCAGTGTATGCACAGAAGGATTTGTACCTCTCCAGCATGTGATTTTCTCTGGAGAGCAGATGTAACCAGGACTTGTGCCTCCTCCTGTCTTCCCTGACAGAGCCTTTTCACTTGTTCTGCATCGGTAAGAACACAATAGATCACTGATACCCTAAAGACTTTGGCTTATAATAGTGAGAATGTAGCTGCTTGCTGCCAGTTCCACCTCATATACAATTATGCCATCACTTTCATTTTGCTATTGGGCTATTGTAATTACAGTTTTACCAATGTCAAGTTTTTTTCTTTGTGCATGTGTCCAGACTTCAAAAAAAGATTTTCCTTGTCAAAGCATGTGCACACAGGACGACTGATATATTCTGGTAATTTATGGCCATAAATTGTGGTGAATGTGCTGCATCACAACCAATATAACTTTATTTGCTGATGTATACATCTCATTTCACAAAAGAAACATTCAATTTGTTAGCGGCATGACAACTTAGTGGGTAGCACTGAAGCCTCACAACAGCAAGGTCATGGGATCGTTTCCTGCCCTTTCTGTGTGGAGTATGCATGCTCTCCCCATGTCTACGTGGATTTCTTCTCACAATCAAAAATATGCCTATTTATGAATATGTATAAGTGAGGTGGTGGTCTGAGTGGCTGTAGCCGCAGAATGGCAGCCATGCTTCCATCAGTTTGCCACAGGGCAGCTGTGGCTACACTAGTAGCTTACCACCACCAGTGTGTGAATGTGCGAGTGAATTATGCAATTTGTAAGTGCTTTGGGTATCGTAGCAATAATAAGGTGCTCTATAAATCCAAGTTATTATTATATTCACTAGACTTTTGCAATGACTTTCTAAAATGCCAAAGAAAGTGGGTAACTGCTATTCTGTCCATCTAAATGTTGAGTGGGAAGTCAAGCTCGCACATGGGGTTATTAGCAGAGTATAATTACGAACAGCTCAAAACACTTCAAGAAGGAAACACGGATTATGTCATTGTCCCAGAAGTCTTAAGTGCAGCAATCTTTAACTCCACCCCCACGTAAGTACCTCAGAGTTAAGTGTAATTTAATGCAGCCAATTTTGTGTAAGCCCATGCCCTCAATTCCCGTCTGTCTACATCTTCATTAGCATTTCTTTTTTGAAGGACTGGTCATAAGGATATATGGTTGTTGTTGACTTGTGGTTGTAACATCTGTCAGCAACACTGGAAGGAAGTGACATTTGCAGAAAGATGTGATGTCATCGTACCTAACTGGATGACATAGAGGTCTAGTAGCCTCAGCATTGCCAGTGTTTTTTTCCAGTGAAATTTTAGTGACCGCGCAGTCTTCTGCGGGGAAAGAAATATTTAGAAACCATTGCTTTAGGAAACCTTTCAAAACCTATTAAATTTAAGTAATCAGAGTTGAACTGCTGAACATTTTAGATTTTTTAGAAGGTGTCATTTTATAATACAGCCTATAAATAAGTATTTATTAGTATTATTTTAGTAATATTATTATTATTATTATTTATATTATTAGTAGTATATTATTATTATTTATTGGTATTAGTATTTATTAGATAGTATTCTTCCTTCAACACCTATTCCCATTTTCAGAACTCAAGCATCTTCATAAAACAAATAAATATTTTGGTGTTAATAACAAAATGGGCACTGAAACAAAACAGGCTCTCCCACTATGAGTCATTTAGTATTGACCATCGGCCAGTACCAAACCCCAATCTAATGTTTGCATTTCCATAGACATTGCACTTGCACAAAACACACCGCAAGCACATTTATGTCCAAAGTATGTGCTTCTTAACTGAACAGCTCTGCAGTGCATTAAGAAAACAACAGCACCTTCAATCCATGCTCCTTAATGCTTTATTTTTTACAAAATATTAAACTAGACAAACATTTTTTTTTAAATATGGCACTGCTCACTTACTCATTCCTCTTACTGCAGCACTGCAGAAGTAAAACAAGAACACTCAGAATAATATTGTTTCAACAACATTAATCAAAGACTGGTGGCAGCTTTTAAAAATACATTCATCATCATTATTATGATTATAAATGTTCTTATTATAGTTATTATTATTGCTACATGTAAAAAAAAATGTCTTTAAAATATGGCTTCAAAAGTGGGCCTTTACAGCGAACTCATGGGCCGGTAAGAAGCATATCTAATCACATGTGAAATCTGTCAGATTTGTGCATATCTGAAGCAAAGTAGAGTACTGTGGCACTGCTGATGAGCTAGCAATAAGCACTGATAGAGCACCAGAAGTTAGCTCCGTCAGTATGGGGGTTATGAAGCGGAGTTAGACAAAATGCAGACTAATGCCTGGTTCACACGGCACAATTTTAAAATTGTGCGTAGGTTTCCAATACCTGAGAGACCACACACATGGAGATAAAAAAAATCTTAGATCTGACAGTTTTGGTTGTACAGTGTGTGGTGTGCAGCCACACGGTAAAGACAACACACCGCACATGAACAAATTTCACACATGAACATTCCTAGGTCAGACAGGAAATCTCACAAAACCTGATACTGAATGCAGCAACTGGATCAGGATATCCGTATTATACTATAATTCCCTGCCTTGGCAGGGCTTCGACAGCCTAAATGTAAAGTGAGTGAGTGAATAAGTTAGTCCATCCAAGCCAGGTTGTATAGGCAATAACCGAAAAACAGTAATACTTGCCCGCCACCAAGTCAGCCATACACACCATACCCCCAAGTTTACAATGGCTATACTCAATCAATAGGAAATGGAAAGCGTATGCTGCAGATTAGCATATGCCATATGTGACCACATACTTTCTGGTAAATCCGAACCTAGATTTCACATCCCTTTTTTTAAATAATGGCTTTTACTGTAACCATCTGAAACAACTACAACTGATGAAGCAACTGGGCAACAGATGTATGAACACTGTCTATAATTACAACCCCTGAAGCTTGAACTGGATGAGTATGACGTAGTGTGTGTTCCCCAGTGGCCAGGATGACTGTCCTGGGGGTGTGTTGGACTTGGACTTTTGCGGTGCTGATGAAATGTTCCTTTTAGGCATGCCTGTGGCTGTGGGGGTATTCTGTCTGTGCTCTCACTCCAAATGTTGATACCAATCGGTATCCTGTATAGTGGGTGTGATGAACATATAATGATGTATGCCAGGCAGGCGTGATATATACAGCTGATTCAAACTAAATTAGTTTACTGCGAATTCCAACAGTCTAACCAGGGTGTTGTTATGGCACAGAGCTGTGCCCTTTAATTAAAACACTGCATCTGTATTTGAAGGCAGTAGGAGCTGCACATTAAACCAGTAAGTTATTATAATCATTATACACAGAACAAGGGATTGACATCAGCACCCTGCCATAATCATTTAGGAAGGGAACTTAGAGGCAACCACGCCAGCTGAAATAGCCACCTGATGAGTTGCGAATGTAAATAGTTATTAGCTGGTGCGTTGTTAAAACCTGGCTATTGTCGTATCACAGTAACCTTAAATTAGTTGTCGGGAATGTGTCTGACACCGCAGTCTCGCATCACATGTGCAATTCAGCAACACCTGCTGTCAATATGATTTCAAGGAACCTCTTTAAACTATTATATACACAGTATTTATTTATTCAGATTCTTCATAACATAACTCCTTGTCAAAATAAAATCAAAATATTATTGTCTGCATAATCCCAGAAGGAAATATGAGCGTGGATAACTCTGTTTATATAGCCCGGATTGAAAACAATACACAGAACTATGCTTTAGTTTCGACAAGACGGTTTTATTACAAGTAGAATCGCTCATGAGGGCAGAAATCCATGTATGCAGGCGGCTGATGTCTTTCTTACTTCTTATGAAGGATGGGAGGGGCAGAGTGAGAGTGAGAGAGAGAGAGAGAGAGAGAGAGAAGAAAAAAAAGAAGAAAACAAAGTTAGGAAGCATACATGTACTTGTGTCTTTAAGTGCATCTACAGGCCAGAGCAGTGTTGGGAAAATTGCTCACTACTTTTCTCATGACCCCTGAGAGGAGGCCTTCTTCCTTTTGGGTCCATGATTAGAGATGGGATGTCACAGAAAACCCAGAAAAGGGACAACCAGCATTTCCGCACGTCTCTACATAGTGGAGATGTCACAGCTCGTGTATGACAAAACGGGGGAAAGAAAAGAAAAGAAAAAAAAAACCCTCACAAAATCCTATTTTTATGTAATACTTGTCCAACACGGTTCTGTGGTGTCATGGATGCACTCAAAAAACTGATTAATTGGATTGGATTTCCATCTAATAAATATATGTAGTCCCAACTAAATTAAATTAATGTGCTTTTGCTGAGTAAAGATTCTGAGTAAAATCAACGGCGATCACAAACCCCAAATGAACAACATGTCAGAGCTTCTGTCTTTATGCTCCCTGCCTGCTGCCCTCCAAAAAAGCATCATTTACTTTCCACATACAACAGCACAGACAGTGGGCAGAAGGCATGAAACCGAAGCACTTTTCACTCATGGTTTTACTTATAAGTGAAAAAATCTCACATATCTTTTAAAGTAATGCGCTAACTCTGAAGATTTGAGCGTTAAGAGATACACACACCAAAAGGCATTATGGGAAAAATGAGTCCCCTTTCAATCACTGGTTGGTTGGTTTATTTATTTGTAAAAACCAAACACAAGTTACTGCAACGTGTGTTTTACAAATAAATGTGTAATTGTAAATGTCATTTTTTTTGTTTGAAAAAAAAAGGCATTTGCAAAACTGAAAATTCTGTTTGTGAAGTGTGATTCACAACAATTAGCGACCAACGATTGGTCACTATTCACACTCCCATCCAGTAGATGGCATTGTTCTATGCATTTTGACGGGGGGGGGGGGGGGGCGCGTGACTGAAAGAGAATCATTTTTCCCATAATGCGTTTTGGCACGTGTGTCTTTTAACACTCAAACCTTCAAAATTAGCACAAAACTTGAAAGTATATGTGCGATATTTTCACTTTGTAAAAATGACAGAGTTGCCGTTAATGTCTATAAACTGTTCAGATTTAGGTTTTTTTTATAAGTGAAACCACAAGTTAAAAGTGCTTTGCGTTTTATGTCTCCTGTCTACTGTCTGTGTTGTTGCATGTGGAAAGTAAATGACACTTTTTTTTCCAATGTCAGCAGGTAGCCGGCTGTCCAAATTCTGCTGGGGCAGAACTGAGCTCACAGTGGTTTGACACGCAACAGACAGGAACTAACACGTATGACTTTAGGGTTTACAAATGTTTTTGGCCATAAAACTTTAATCACTATGCCACCAAACAAATGTTAGACTGAAAGTTAGCGGAACTAAATTTAGCGCAAGCCAATTGGTCCCACTGAGGGTTTTCTGCTAACAAAAAGTTAGCTTGGCTAATTAGTAGAACTGTGCCCACCACTGTTGATGATACTCCTCACTCCAGTTCTTGACACTTGGAAAGGCTGCGATAACTTTTTATATCCTTCTCCTGCTTTGTGGGCATCAACAATTCTTTTTTCCTCAAATCTAAACTGATTTCATTTGATCCTTATCAAGTGATAGCTCAAACCATGACTGAAGTTCTTATACTGTCTGTACATTGGAAGATAACAGTTTTAAATTGATTTTAAAAGCTTTGAGCATTACAAAGTTAAAGCCCAACACTGCACAACAGTGGTTTGTCCTATCTGCCCTTTTCAGGTTTCAAATTCCGCAAAACCTCGGAGAGGTCGCAGCGCTGCGAGATCTCAGTAACATTGAAAACTGCATTGAGACGCTCTGATCAAACTGCACTTTAACCGCTGCACATGGACAACAGCATTAACATCGCAACATAAAACTATTTTTATATTGTGCCTAACACTCATGAATATATTCTCTGGGTTCATAGACGTTATTGCGTTTGTTTTATGTAAACATGTGAGACTCACAGGCTGTCTCTCCGTTATTTTCAATGGAAGCTGCTGTGAGCTACACTCGCTTCCTGATCATGTTGTTTTGGGAGAAAGTGAAGTTTGCTCTTGAACGTCTTGATTATTGTTCTTTACAACTGTTTGTCCTCTTTGTTCCAGACTAATATATATATATATATATATATATATATATATATATATATATATATATATATATATATATATATATATATATATATATGAATTTCGGTTTGTGTTTATTAAATTCAAAATCAAATCAAATCAATTTTATTTATATAGCGCCAAATCACAAGAAACAGTTGCCCCAAGGCGCTTTATACTGTAAGGCAAAGCCATACAATAATTACAGAAAAACCCCAACGGTCAAAATGACCCCCTATGAGCAAGCACTTGGCGACAGTGGGAAGGAAATCTCCCTTTTAACAGGAAGAAACCTCCAGCAGAACCAGGCTCAGGGAGGGGCAGTCTTCTGCTGGGACTGGTTGGGGCTGAGGGGAGAGAACCAGGAAAAAGACATGCAGTGGAAGAGAGCAGAGATCAATCATCAATGATTAAATGCAGAGTGGTGCATACAGAGCAAAAAGAGGTGAATAAAAAGAAACACTGGGTGCATCATGGGAAACCCCCCCAGCAGTCTAAGTCTATAGCAGCATAACTAAGGGATGGTTCAGGGTCACCTGATCCAGCCCTAACTATAAGCTTTTTCAAAAAGGAAAGTTTTAAGATTAATCTTAAAAGTAGAGAGGGTGTCTGTCTCCCTGATCTGAATTGGGAGCTGGTTCCACAGGAGAGGAGCCTGAAAGCTGAAGGCTCTGCCTCCCATTCTACTCTTACAAACCCTAGGAACTACAAGTAAGCCTGCAGTCTGAGAGCGAAGCACTCTATTGGGGTGATATGGTACTAAGAGGTCCCTAAGATAAGATGGGACCTGATTATTCAAAACCTTATAAGTAAGAAGAAGAATTTTAAATTCTATTCTGGAATTAACAGGGAGCCAATGAAGAGAGGCCAATATGGGTGAAATATGCTCTCTCCTTCTAATCCCTGTCAGTACTCCAGCTGCAGCTAAATTCCACACAGAGTAAATGTAGCAGACACAGATTATTTGTTATAATTGTTTTAGCAAGTTTTCAGGGTATCATGCATGCAGTCTCTTATTAACGTGATGAAAAGCATAAAAAACTACATTTTTGTAGTATAATATTCATTTATAATTGTCATCATGTGGATTCTCTATGTTGTTTTGACTGCAGCGATTCTCTGGCGCACAAGGGATTATGGGATACATGAAAACCGTGGATGCTTCAACAAAAAATCATTTCTTAAGGGGGCTAATAATTTTGACACTGGTAGTTTGTTTGTTGTGAAATTATTTTGTTTCTGTGTGCATAGTAAAATAATATAGGCATTCAAAATAAAACTAGAATGTTTAGAAATGCTGTGTTGAAAATTCCTTGCTCTTTTAAAAAAGCACTTAGGAAATTTTTAAATAAAACCTTAAATTTCAAAGGGGGCATAATAATTTTGTCCTCATCTGTATCTGTGTACAACTAATGAAAAAAAATGTAGTACGAATTGCAATAAAAAGTACAGGCATTTTTCTAAGGGTACAAAGAAACCATTAATAAATTGAAAATAAAGACTCACACAAAGTCTGGGGTGACACAGTGGGTTAGCCCTGTTCCCACAGTCATGGTGCTGCTTCCTGATAGCAGCAGACACAACAAATTGAGACAATGCCCACTGAAATTAACAACAGATTTATTGTATCAACCTAGTGTAGCATATGCAATAAAGTTTGATTACTGAACAAAACATTCAGAACAAGAAAGACACAACTTCAGGATGAGCCACAGTTAATTTAATGGCCTGGACAATGATGCAAAATTTATTTAGCTTAATTACAGTTGTGCAAGCAGCCACAAGATATTTGGAACAACAACAATGACAAAAGTGGAATATGGCAACATATAAAATTATTAATTTATCAATAATACTCATAAATCAGTTGTATGGGTGGTCAATTTATATATTGGATCTCTAAACATCTTCACTAATTTGTTATTTGAACTCGCTTAGTCCTCTTAAGAGTCATGGAGGAGCTGGAACCTATCCACTAATCCACCATGTTACTGTACATTCACTAATATCTCTGCAAGATTTATTTTAGTTTGTTCTTTTGGGTGTTATACTGCATTTCATTGAGTGAAAATACAGGATTATGAGCAGAATTGGTTCAGTGGCATGGACTAACAATTGGGCAGCAAACTGCTTTGGCTGGAACTGAAAAAATGTTGTTGTATGTATGTGTCATTATGTACTGTAGGTACCAATAAATCCCTCAATCTCCTTCCTCAAATCAAAACTGGACCAGTTGTTGGGGACTTGTACATGAGGTCTGTGGGCATCATACACGGTAATCCCGGCTCAAACTGGAACGGGGCTTTGCCGCACATCCATTTGGTATTATTATAAGAAATAGGCAATTAGAGATAAGGCCATAGTGGTAAGCTGGTCCAACTGCCTTCCACTGCTCTCCATTTGACAGTATAATAAATTTTAAGGTGAAGTGTTGTCAGGATAAAAATAGGAACACAGCCAGAAATCAAACAAGTGTTGTCATATTGACATACGAGGGCTGTCAATAAAGTAACGGTCCTTTTTATTTTTTTCAAAAACTATATGGATTTCATTCATATGTTTTTACGTCAGACATGCTTGAACCCTCGTGCGCATGCGTGAGTTTTTCCACGCCTGTCGGTGACGTCATTCGCCTGTGAGCACTCCTTGTGGGAGGAGTCGTCCAGCCCCTCGTCGGAATTCCTTTGTCTGAGAAGTTGCTGAGAGACTGGCGCGTTGTTTGATCAAAATTTTTTCTAAACCTGTGAGACACATCGAAGTGGACACTGTTCGAAAAATTAAGCTGGTTTTCAGTGAAAATTTTAACGGCTGATGAGAGATTTTGAGGTGATTCTGTCGCTTTAAGGACTTCCCACGGTGCGAGACGTCGCTCAGCGCGCTCAGCCGCCGTCGTCAGCCTGTTTCAAGCTGAAAACCTCCACATTTCAGGTTCTATTAATCCAGGACGTCGTGAGAGAACAGAGAAGTTTCAGAAGAAGTCGGTTTCAGCATTTTATCCGGATATTCCACTGTTAAAGGAGATTTTTTTAATGAAAGACGTGCAGACGGGTCCGAGCGTCGGGACGCAGCCGCCGCGACGCTCCGCCACAGGAAAAACACCTCTGTTGAAAGCCTTAAGGACAAGTTGGAACATGTCCTGCTGTTAAACAATTTCTCATATACTCACTCCACTGAAAGCCATCAAAAGCCGCCTGGATTTTACAAATGGTTATCAACACGGAGGTGTTTTTCCTGTGCCGCCGCACCGCGTCGGCTGCGTCCCGACGCGCGGATCCGTCCGCACGTCTTTCATTAAAAAAATGTCCTTTAACAATGGAATATCCGGATAAAATGCTGAAACCGACTTCTTCTGAAACTTCTCTGTTCTCTCACGACGTCCTGGATCAATAGAGCCTGAAATGTGGAGGTTTTCAGCTTGAACAGGCTGACGACGGCGGCTGAGAGCGCTGAGCGACATCTCGCACCGTGGGAAGTCCTTAAAGCGACAGAATCACCTCAAAATCTCTCATCAGCCGTTAAAATTTTCACTGAAAACCAGCTTAATTTTTCGAACCGTGTCCACTTCGATGTGTCTCACAGGTTTAGAAAAAATTTTGATCAAACAACGCGCCAGTCTCTCAGCAACTTCTCAGACAAAGGAATTCCGACGAGGGGCTGGACGACTCCTCCCACAAGGAGTGCTCACAGGCGAATGACATCACCGACAGGCGTGGAAAAACTCACACATGCGCACGAGGGTTCAAGCATGTCTGACGTAAAAACATATGAATGAAATCCATATAGTTTTTGAAAAAAATAAAAAGGACCCTTACTTTATTGACAGCCCTCGTATATATAGAGTATGCCAGTATGAGACACTTTAAAATATATAATGGGAGGAAAGGGAGGATCAATGCCCTAAAAGAGATCCTGTGTTAAAATAACATGTAGCTAAAAATAATGACAGCAATCTTGAGTCATTAATCTAAACCACTGAATTTTTTCTGCAGAAAATCAACAGTGGCAGTGAAATGCTTCTATTCATCATCCCAATGGAGCCTTTGAAGCTTGTATGGATTGACCTTGTTAAATAAGTAAAGTCCACGGTGGGATCCACCTGGAAAACAAATGAAAATGTTCGGCTGGCAGATGGTGTGTCCAAAATAGAACTATGATTGTAGAATGGTTGGTTGAGATATGAGGCATGGTTTTTCCATTGCTGCCATGAACAACTGGCCTTTGATTAGGGAGGCCTGGTGCTAAAAGTATTCACCTCACATACACTGAATCCAAATGGAATGCCAACGGGAACACAGAAAAAGTAATATTTTCCATTGCACATCTTGACTAGAGACAGGGTCATTTTCTGCAGTGCAGTACAAACTGAAAATGTCCTGAAAACATTCCACTGTTATTCAGCTACACATGCACTTGTCTGACCTACAGTTTGACTAAAGATTGTAACAAAAACAAATCAGAAAAAAAGAGCCCAAGTGCTATCTGAAACTCGCCAAAGGAATATTTCTGTTCTCATGTGAACTGTCCAAAAACCACAAATAAGCCAGACAGTTCAGTCGCTAAATCTTTCAATACAGACAGCAGTGATGCCTTACACATACACTACCAAGAGTGAATTAATAATGGAAAATAATTCAATTTGAAATTTTTAAGATCCAGGGAAAAGGTGATTGGCAACCAGAGTAAACCCATTTAAACAATTGAAATAAGTTGATAATTAGGCAGACATCCTGTTGAACCCAGATTAATGTAATCAAATTAGCTGATCCAAACACAAGATCACTGCAACAGCTTTAATGAGTTTGTGCTGTTCAGAAAAACAAGTGAGCATATCTGCGGTAACAGCTCAATCAGAAAAGGTACAACCACAAACAGAAAAACAAATGGCAATTTAAAGTAATCCTATTTTCCTAGTTATCAGGGCTGAATCAGCACAAAAGCAGTGTGAGGTGTATTTTAACATTCTATTTATGTAGCAACTCAGTTGAAGTGTAAAACAGATTGGTGGTGTTCTGCGTGATGCAGCAGCTTCCATGTTTCTTGGACTGGGATGGTCTTAATAATTTGAGATCAAATTACTGCATTTCAAACATGAATAGAGTGGTGGCTTTTGGCTCCTTCAATACACCGTTTAAAAAAAAACATATAAATCAGATAGTGCTGGTGTGTTTAAAGGGCAAGACCCACATTTAATAAAGTCAAAACCAATCAGTCAAGAAAATCAAGATATCCCTACTTCTTAACAGTATATATAATTTTATATTTCTGTTTCTAAGTTTGTGATCGCGCTACAGAAATATTGCGGAACTAGATGACCCATTGTGCTCCACACAACCACTGACTAGACTGATGGGCAGGATCTCTTAAATGGTACACTGACTTACTCTGATGTAACACTGCCTCAGTAGCAAAATGCCACCTCTTGCCCCTTCCTGAAGCCGCGTTCACACCGGACGACACGCGAGCAACAGCAGTGACAGGTTGCCATGAAATCCCTATGGAAGGACGCATTGTGGCGCCACAAAAGTCCAAGCCACGCAATGGGACACGATGGACGCAAATAAAGCGACGTGAATAAAGTGATTTTGAGCGATTGGCGCATTTGTGGCGCAATATCGCGTTGCGTCGAGTCGCCCTCTTCCTCAACTCGAAAAATCTAAACTTTTTTGTTTTGTCGTGCCGCGATGACCAATCAGGGACTGGATATGTAGTGACGTGGAGATGTCTGGAGTTTATACTTGATGTGGACATGTCCTTCACATGTGCACGCACAAACGGGACTGGGTCCAAGGCAGAAGTACCGCTGAAAGTGGCCGTCATCCAGACGCAGCTCATGCAGCAAATGATGAATTTGTGGCATCGCGTGGCATCTGGTGTGAACGCGGCTCAAGCAGCGCGACACACCAGGCGATGGTGGCGCGTCCATCGCCAGACGAGGGATGCGAATTTGTGGCGTCGCGTGGCGTCCAGTGTGAACGCGGCATGAGATGGTCACCCTGGCCACAACCTGCCAAGAGGTACAGAACCATCATACTCTAAATTTCTGGGGAGAGCCCTGCGATCCCTTTAATGGAATAGTGATTTCATCTGACATCACACTGTCCCAAAAGCACCATCTTAAACATTATTCCGCATTTCCTCATGAGTATTATCGAAATATTTTAGCACCAATGCAAAACACCGGTAAATATCCATTAATTTGGATGTCAATAATCATTTCAGTGCATCCACAGCTTCCTGATTCTAGGTTTCCCTCACACAATCTTCTGTGGAGTAATTACATTTTTATGATTTGACAGTGCGCTAATCAGCTTTTTTTAATCTTACCTATGGTCAGGTGACAGCAGCGTGATGTTAAAACACTCACTACTGTCTGCATCAATTAAATGTTGGCAATCACAGTTTTCAACAGAATCTGATATCTACTCCACAGATTTTGACTCCTACTGACATAACAACAGTCGGAAATTACCCTCCACCTCCAGTCCAATATATTTTTGCACTGCAGATGTTTCTTCATGAAGCATTGTGTCACTGTTCACGCATTGCCTTGGTGCTGTTAAATCTCCTTCTCAGTAACTTCTGTTTCACACCAGACATTCGTATTGCTGAAGGTAAACTGCCATTTAAAAAAGTATTAACTTTGTGATTCAATATGATCAGCATGATGATTTGTCGGACAGCAGCCGCTATGCAGCAGCTGAATCAGGGCTGCTAATTTACTGCCCGTGGGCCATGTTTAGCCCAACCTCATTTATTGTGGCCATGTTTTAAATTACCAGGGTGTCTGGACTTAAACATTGAAGAAAAAAGTCGATGCACATGCACCCTAAGGTCTGATGTTTTCACCGTTGCAGTTAGTGGTGGAGAGGTCAGTCAAACTAGTCTTTGGGTATTTTTTGATATGAAAAACAATACACGCATTTTTTGTGAAAAGTCTTTTTTAACTACCAATAACAAATAGGATTACATAAATAAAGAGCAATTTCTAAGTGTCACACATTTTTCCATGAAATGCACAGCGCAATTTCAGGATTTGTTGTTGTTTGTTGGGTTTTCGGTGCGTACCACCAGGCCTAAAAATTATTGGAGAAGCACTAGTATTAACTGTATGGCAGTTCATAAGAGTAATAAATGTCTGGCCTGTATAAATTACATTCCATTATAATGTAGCATATCATCATCACAACATTTTTAGTTTTTTTTTTTTTACAGCCTTCCAGATGTATAGGGCTCTGAAACGTGACATCACACCTCCATGAATACACTAAAGATGGTTCTACTCTATCTTCAAAATACCTGTTTTGTGCTTTAAAGACCAGTCTGAGTGCAATGTGTTGACAATTTCACCCTTGTGTACAGAAGTGATGGGCTAAACAAATAACTAAGTTATTTATATATTTAATGTATCAATCTTTAGTTTGGCAATAGAAATTTAACTAAGTTTGCACCGAGAGCTCTAGAAAACTACATGCTATGCACAAATTGCGCTGCAGTTATGGCAGTACATGGGAGCTCACTTCACAGATATATTATTTACAATATATTCCCCTTCAGGCACACCCCACACCACAAAAATGTCCCAAGAACCTCAATCTTCAACAGATCTAGCTACATACATACATCTGTATGTAAAAGTTTGGGCACCCCTGATGATTTCCATGATTTTCTTTTATAAATCACTGGTTGTTTGGATCAGCAATTTCAGTTAAATTTATCATATAGCAGACAAACACACTGATATTTGTGAAGTGAAATGAGGTTTATAGGATTTACAGAAACTATGCAATAATTCTTTAAAAAAAAAATTAGGCAGGTGCATAAATTTGAGCACCCCAACAGAAAAAAAAATACATCAATATTTAGTAGATCCTCTTTTTGCATAAATAACAGCCTCTAAATGCTTCCTATAGCTTCCAATGAGAGTCTGGATTCTGGTTGAAGGTATTTTGGACCATTCCTCTTTACAAAACATCTCAGGTTTGTTGGTTTCCGAGCATGGACAGCCCGCTTAAAATCATACCACAGATTTTCAATAATATTTTCAATAATATTTAGGTCTGGGGACTGAGATGGCCATTCCAGAACGTTGTACTTGTTCCTCTGCATGAATGCCTTAGTAGATTTTGAGCAGTGTTTAGGGTTGTTGTCTTGTTGAAAGATCCAGCCCTGGTGCAACTTCAACTTTGTCACTGATTCATGAACATTGTTCTCAAGAATCTACTGATATTGACTGGAATCCAAGTGACCCTCAACTTTAACAAGATTCCCAGTACCTGCACTGCCCACACAGCCTCATAGCATGATGGAACCACCTCCAAATTTTACTGTAGGTAGCAACTGTTTTTCTTTGAATGCTGTGTTCTTTTTCCGCCATGCATACTGCCCCTTCTTATGTCAAAATAAGTCAATTTTAGTTTCATCAGTCCACAGCATCTTATTCCAAAATGAAGCTGGTTTGTCCAAGTGTGCTTTAGCATACCTCAAGCGACTCTGTTTGTGGCGTGTACACAGAAAAGGCTTCCTCTGCATTACAGCATCTCTTTGTGCAAAGTGTGCTGTATAATTGAACGATGCACAGACACACTATCTACAGCAAGATCATGTTGTAGGTCTTTGGAGCAGGCCTGTGGGTTGAGTATGACTGTTCTCACCATCCTTTGCTTCAGCTTATCTGAGATTTTTCTTGGCCTGCCACTTCGGGCCTTAACTAGTACTGTGCCTGCGGTCTTCCATTTCCTCACTATGTTCCTCACAGTGGAAACTGACAGCTGAAATCTCTGAGATAGCTTTTTGTATCACCTAAATCATGATGTTCAACAATCTTTGTTTTCAGGTCATTTGAGAGTTGCTTAGAGGCTCCCATTTTGCCACTCATTATAAGAGATGCAAAGAGGGGAAACATTTGCAAACGGCCATTTTAAATACCCTTTCTCATGATTGGATTCACCTGTGTAAGGAGGTCAAGGGTCAATGAGCTTACCAAACCAATTTTGTGTTACAATAATTAGTGCTAAATGTATTCAAATCAATAAAATGACATTTTTTTTTAGTGTTATTTATTTTATTTATTTATTTTAATTGTACTTTTAAGAGATTGTTTTTAATTTCATTGTCATGGACAGTATTTTTTCTGGTGTCATGTACAATGATAATAATAATAATAAATTCTAAATAAATTCTAAAATAAACCATGCAAATGATGGAATAGGATTAGAATGGGAATAACCCCCTTGTGTCTGACGTTCATGCTGTTATACGGTCGCAAATATCTTTTACCAGCTCCGCTAACGCGTCGCTATAAATTCTCCTTTTTACCGGCTCCATTGACGTGTCGCCGGTAAAGCTCAATTTGCGACCGTATAACCAGCACGAACGCCCGCATATCATCAGACACAACAGGGTGATTCCCTAAATGCCTCACCTTCACCCCAATGTCAGGCTGCTGCCATGCAAGGCACCCACTACACACCGAGAGCAACTAGGGGATTAAGGACCTTGCCCAAGGGCCCTTAGTGATTTTCTGGTCAGGCTGGGATTTGAACTGAGGATCCTCTGGTCTCAAGCCCAATGCTTAACCACTAGACCATCACCTCTTCAGCTCTCAATCCAAACAAACAGAAATCTTGCAAAATTACAGACAATATTTCCACTGCCATGAAAGGCCTCACTTATGAATCCATGCCGATAACAATCCCCATTGCTTAGACTTTTTTCTGAAACCCCTAAATGACGTCTTATCTTGTTTGCTTGAGAGCATTTGCTCACGTCCTGCTTAAACACAGCAACAACATCGACTCCATTAGCGTTCCCTTTCCTGTTGCCTCAGGCTGCTATTCATGACCATTTCCTCAGTTTTCAGGACACACCTGCAACACGATTGATAGTGAGTCACACGCTGAGGTCAAGGTCATGCTACTGTTATTGTAGTGTTGTATTGTGACAATGACCTATGGCTGTTAATACTCCAGATAAGCCACAAGGAGACAATGTACAGAATTAGCACTTCAAATGCCTTAAAGGGATCTAAACTGCAATGTTATTATGGGGGTTTATGACGGTAAAAATGGTCATGTAATACCTCTCTGGGTGGAACGAGTGAGCCTGAGACTGCCTGTGTCAGCGTCAGTGATTGTTTTGGCAACAGTGCTAAAAGTCCACACAGTCTTTAGGCTGCCTCGAGCAATTTAAGGAGGTATAAAAAAAAGAAAGGAAGAAAGAAAGGATAAGAAGAAGCTCCCACTTGCTTTCGTGTCTCAAGGTAATGAAAGTCACCAGCTTTCTATCAGAACTAATGTGCACTCAACTGAAGGAGAGCGAGCCCATTAAGGTAAATAAATTAATATTTTCTGATTTTCCATATGAGTAAAGTAGCGTCTTTACCGCTTCAGTGAAGGTAATAGTGGAAACAACAAAAATTAACAGCGTCCAGGAGAAATCCAGCTGCAGTTACTGCTGAGAGGTCAGTTGGTTTTTAAAATAAGCTTCTCCCTTTGACCTCTATTAAGGTACTCTAGGGGATAAAACATGCTACATGTAGTTTGTGCTTTTTATCAAAAAAATAAAAGAAAAAAGACACAAAGAAGAAACACAGTGGCAATAACAAATGCTAAGGGCACTGTTAAATATTTTACCTGAAATTAATGATTTACAACTTCTCATTGCAAAATCCTCACACAGCTGTAACATGCCCTAATTTCTAAATCTAAAAAGATGACAGGCGAAAAGTAGGCTGCCTGTACTGTACGGTGACGAGTGAAAGTAGGAGTTTAATACATTGCTAGAGAGAGTCTGCTGAGCCAATGCTGTAGTGGCTGTAAAGGGATTACTCTTCGCTGGAAGACATAATCATGTGCAACACACTTGTTTCGATCTGTGAAAAAACAAACAGGTGTTTCCGTTTTAAATCCAAGCCTTCATCCTCTGGCACACACATGGAACTCCAGACAAAAATACTATTTACTGTGCCTCATTCCTCATTAGATTATGACAAATGACTTTAATTTTAAATGTGATTACTTAAGGAACATACTTTACATTAAGGGTGGATAAAAATAATTCAACATTCACTGACTTTCAGCAAAATCACACTGTGATATTTTATCACAATAACATTCTCTGACCAAGTTGTCATTTAAAATAGCCATTTCCAAACTAAATGCCGGGGCCTGCTTTAAAATATGAAAATCATCTGGAGCCCACTGGAACCTTTAATCACAGTTTTGATTAAGATATGAAACTAAGATGACGTATTTCCATATACAGTATATTGCATGAAACCAGGTCAAATCAATGAAGAATAACACACAATTTAAATCCCACAACTTTGTTTTATTACTTCAAGTCAATGCTGGGAGCATGTGCTGGTCCCCCACTTCGCCACATCCATGACACCACAGAACCAACTTTGGTCCTGGATGGCAACCACCCAGGCAGACAACTGCTTCATTCTCACCTCTATAAAATAACCTCTATAAAATAACCATCTACCTGCCGCAGACAGGTGAAACATGGACGTCTCCTCAGTCTTCTCCAGCCACTGAGTTTTCAACACTCAGGCACCTACTGCGTGTGCTGGATTATGCAAGAAATGTACCTCATAAAAATGATAAATGATTCTCGTCATCTTAGTATCTCCAGCGATACCCAAGGACCCTCCAAAGATACCTAGTACCAAAGAAATCCAGCAAGCTTCTGATCACATTTCTAAAAATTAGAATTTTTCGGTCATTTTAAACTTTATTACAAAATAGAATTTAATCAAAGACATGGTTTTAACTTTTAATTATCTCTCATGGCCAAACTGCAGTACTGTCTTGGCCCACTAGGAGGTCGAAGTCTCACACTTAGGAAATCACTCATTTAAAATGTTATTGATATTTCTGTTTACACATATGAAGGGGGTATGTAAAGCTAAAATAATTTGTTGTTTAATCACTACAAACAATAACTTTGATCAGCTGTTTGGAAAATTAATAAATTCCTCAGGATGTGCCTACAGACACACAAGAGACATTTCAGTGCAGTGTCGTTGCGAAACTGAGCAACTACGACAGAACCCAGTAGTGGTGTGCAGTGATTAACAATGTACTGCAGTACTACTCATTTATGAGATGTTTTGCCAAAAAAAAAAAAAAAAACTAAAATTCTTTATCTTTTTGTGGAACTTGTCACAATTTTGAAGTTTAGTGGAAATTGCATTGACATGGCAAAAACCCCACAAGATCTCATGTGTTGTACCCACCGAAAGTAAAACCGAGGGTATGATACGGGTAATCACTGCATTGACAATAAAATGACAAAACAATGATTAAAATGCGTCAAACTGCTTCAAGCCAACATCAAGCTAAAATCTGGTTTAAAATTGCTCAAAGATAAATTGGTGTACGTTGCTACTAAAATCCTTTAATTAGTATTTCATTCAAATGTGCTCTAAACTGATTTTAAACAGCTCTAACACAAAGGAAAACTGGTTACCTCTACCAGGCGACTGCTGTGTCAACAACATTTTCTGGAGAACTGAGTTGATTAAATTTTGAGGCAGTTCTAGAGCTTCCCCCGCCCACCTCCTATTAAGCTCTTAAATTAACATTGGTCCGGTTATGTCCAAACCAAGCTGAAGGACCGACTCTCCTTGCCAATGGAAAAATGACTCAGTGGCAAGTTACACAAGCACGCCATGTCAGTGTGTCCACTGTGCCGAGGTTGCCAAGTTGATACAACATCACAATCAGCATGAATGGCCAACCAAGTGTAACTACACCTTCAGCACAGATTTATAAGTATATATTAAGTTTAGCGTTTGTATGTGGGCAGCACGGTGGCTTATTGGTTAGCACTGTTGCCTCAGAGCAAGAAGGCCATGTGATCGATTCCCACCTGTGGCCTTTCTGTGTGGAGTTTACATGTTCTTTGCGTGGGTTCCCTCCCACATTCCAAAGATATACAGGTTAAGTCGATTGGAAACTTTAAATTGTCTGCAAGGTGTAAATGTGTTTGTCTGTATTGTATATGGCCCTACGACAGACTGGCGTCCTGTCCAAGGTGTACCCCACCTCACACCCTATGACTGCTGGGATAGGCTCCAACCTCACCCCCGTGACCCTTAACTGGAGTAAGTGGTTGAAGATGAGTGAGTGAGTTTGTATGTGTGATTTTGGAAGATTTGCATGAAGTGTACCAACATACACTAAACGTACATCAAGTCCATGAAGATCCATCAGCGTCACATTGTCTCAGTATATTTTCTTATGGTTATAAAGACGAATCCATCAATTGTCAAATAAGTAAATAAATCTATAATAGAGAGTTTATTCAATAAGAAAGACAGGGCACTCAGAGAATGCAACACCTACATCTTACATATTTGACACAAAGTCAGGTCAGGTCTGAGAGCATGTCCTAGCCTGAACACTGCCATACTGGGCCAGATACTGGCCGCCATTTAGGTGTAGGAGTTCCCACTCCTAGTGACCTGACGCTGGTCACGTGACGTGTGATAATGAATATGGCGTGACAGTTCAGGCTAACGGACTGTTTGCCGTGCATTACTTCAGAAGATCGTGCAGTTTTGTCATAAAAGTAAGTATCCCTGCTTTGTCAGATTGCTTTAATAGTTGTCAAGAGGCATCTGATTACCAAAACACATGGTGCTACTCAATGTATAGTGCAGTAGACAAATGGTGTCAACAAGCATAAAGTGATATTCTTTTCACCAGAAGTATGCGGTTGCGTTTGTTTCTGTTGAGGAAAGTTTGAAAAATTAGGTCGGGGAATCCCTTTTAGCAAACGACCAATAGAAGAGCAGCGCTCGCGCCACACCCCCAAACTTGACCAAAGTGAGGCTGACCAACACTGGCGTCAGTGTCTCGGCCGCCAACCAATCACAGGATAGGAGAGAGAGATAGGTGTCCAGCCTAATTCAGGCCAAGCACGTCCTGGTTCTGCATATCACTGCATATCACTACATACACCACACTAAGAACCGCCTTAGGTCCTGGATGGCAGGCACTCAGTCAGACAACAAGTCCATTCCCACCTTTCAAGAGAAGCCACCTATCTGCTACAGGCAGATGAAACATGTGTCCCCTTGACCTTTTCCACCCACTGAGGTCCTCAAGGTTGAGGCACCTGTGCACTGGATCACGCGCAGAGAAGTGCACCACATGGCCAAAATATTATAGCTGCATTCCCTCACAATGCAAGTGGTACGTCTCATCTAAGATGTTCCAGAAAATATCTAGGAACAAAGACATTTAATTGCTTCCTTAGCTCACTGGTTAGTGCCAAAGTCTCACAAACATACAGCATCTCGGACCTATGTTCTGTCAAAAAGGTATCAACATCTCCAAACACCTCTATACAAGGACCTCAACACACCAGCAGCTCTTCTAAGGCTACTCACTACTCATCTCAGTACTGAGATGAGTTCTAAACAGAGATATGTCTCTGATGGCAGACTCCATGAAGTCACTGAGCAAAGTAAGTATTTGCGATTCAGTCCCACCACACAATATGTGACTCTTTGTGCCTTTGACATTTGAACAATTGTATTCAAAATTTTCCACTTTAGACTTGACTAGCACACAACCCTCCCCCCCATGTTTAATCTATACTGGCTACAAACTGTGTTAAACGGGAATAACCACAAACATCGGTCAAAGCTCATGTAACCGACAGAAAGGTAACATGCCAGTAGTGACTATATGTGTATCTTTAACCAATTCCAAAGTCATTCTAAATGCGTTTGATCTTTCAAGGTCACAGGTCCTGTGATTAATAGAAAAGTAACATATTACTTTATTTTTGTGCTTAATGTTTATGCTAACCATGTGTAACCAAGCCCCACCCTGCTCAGAGTGTCGCTCTCATTGGACCGACATCTCTGCTATTTTGGCATTGTGGGATAGCTCGCACCTACAGATTGAGCTCACTGGAGGCATACTAACGCACATACTAACACAGAATACCCAGAAACTGGACAGTTCTTCGGTCATAACGAGAGCGTCCACTTTTAGCTTGTCATAAGCTAAGCTAGTGGCACTCATGAGAGTGTGACCATGTGCCTATGGGTTGGAGCGGATACAGTCACTTCCGCAGAAGTGGCGAATCCGTAGGAAAGAATTCGTACTTCCGCGACTGGCCGCCTGATGAAAACAAGCTTGGGCTGCATTGATTGTCTATTGAAATCAGCTGGTTTTATTTAGTCTCTAACAGCCAGCTGATAGCTCTCATTGCCTGAAATGAGATTAATACACCATGCTGACCTGAAATGAACCACTGTACATTAAATTGACTTTATTGATGAGTCTGACCCCTTTGAAAAGTGATCAAATTACAAGCATTTGTATGGAGCTCAGCGGTGTTTTCATCTGCCAAAAATGGCCACCAGAGGGCACTCTGTGTGAAGTCCGCAGCAACCCATATACTTGTAATTAGTAAGACCCTTCGGCTGCTCCCTTGTTTGCACTCGGGTTCCCCACAGCAAATCCGAGGTGGATCTGCATGTTGAATTGGCACAGGTTTTACACCGGATGCCCTTCCTGACGCAACTCCACATTACATGGAGAAATGTGGCAGGGGTGGGATTTGAACCGAGAACCTGCCGCACCGAAACCAAGTGTTGTGTGTTGGGGGGTTTGGCTGGATGTTTTTGTGTTGTTTTCTTTTCTTTGCTCTCCAGGTGGTATGCAAACTGGTTTTTGTCTGTGGAGACGGTGCTGGCAGAAGAGTCCTTCACCCTCATCAGCATTATTAGCTGCACCTGTGGAGGATGTTCACATGCAGGTCTACTGACTCGCAGCACCTGTGGATGATGCTCACGTGTAAACTTAAAGACTTTCAGCTGAAGCAGATAATGAGATGGCGTTCTGCATTTAAGCCATGAGTGGTTCAAGCAGAATTGCCGGGAACTCGACCTTGTGACGTTCGTTTGTGAGACGCTGAGGACCGCGCCAGGGTTTGACACATCGTGCCTGTGAAGGAGGACGGGTGAGGGACACATGCTGTCAGCACACATCAGAGGTGATTATTGTCTGAATGATCGTTAATAGTAATTTGGCATTTTGTTACGCAGTATATTTGAACACTGATGAGAATTGTGCAGTTTGCTTCTCACTGCCGTGGCGTACGGACTGATGATCCTCCACCTGTTGTGAGAAGCTGCTCATTTACATAAAGCTTAAATTCAGACCTGAATGTGTTGCTGATAGTGTGTGCCTCTGAAAGATATTTGCTGTAGCTCTGTTGACTTACCTCACCTTTTCCATCCTTCACAGAGTCAGTTTGTCGTGTCCACCTGGGGGGTGTTTGGCGGTGAATCTGAGTCCAGAAGCGCCGAGGCTTCGATCCTTTTGGGCGCTGGAGAGCGCGCCGTCCTTCACTCCGCCAGATAAACCACATATTTATGTTGTACACTAATTATTGCACCGGAGTGGAAATAAAATCGTTTTGTTTGTGGAACCGCTTTCTGGTTATTTAGCGCTGGGTTCGGTCAGACGTTGGTCCGCTCCTCAACCTGCGTCTGCACATAACACCAAGTGCACTAACCACTTGACCACCACCCCTGCCATAGTTGTAATTGTTGGGACAAAATTTTGATCTTGACTTTTAAATGATTTTTCCCCTGATCAAACCACTTTGTCCTTGACGGACTGTCAAACATTCCACCAAGGAATGGTCCAATTTGGAACAAAATGCTTGCGGGCACACGAGATCAAAAAGAAGCATGTGCCGCTGCACACGCAAGTGTAATAATGGGGAAAGGGAAAAAATATTTGCAGCCCTCACCTCAGGCAGAAAACAAATCTTATTTTGAATTCAAGTTTCATATTTTTAAAAACACATGAATCAATTTTGAATCACACAAACTGAAGCAACCTAAATATGAAATAAAAAACTGCTACATTTTTTCTGTTGCTCCTCTTCAGAAAACATCAAATGTGTGTTTACATGAAGGCAAACAAATAAAAATAAAAAATATATTCAGGTCACTTCGATCAGTAATGTTAACGGAGCCACTGGAGAGCTGATAAATTGGGGGGGGGGGGGGCGCAATTTATATGACATAAATGGAATGGAGTACAGCACAATATTTGATTTTCTTTTCCCTTTAAACATTTTAAAATTAAAAGAAGATTGTAAAATATGGTGAGTTTGCAGAAATAAAAAGAAAAACGAGTGTTAAAGTTGAGAATGACGTGTTTGACTGACCTGAGAGACGCCACAGAATGGAACACAGGAGCAAAGTAAGTTTCCTCCCAGTCGTCAAGCTCTCCATGTTTCAAACTGACACTTTACAGCCGTCCTTCACAGACTTTTTGCTGCTAGCAGGTGCTCCTCGTCCAGCCGGCTGAGCTCAGGAAACACTTCAGGTGAGGAGCGATGGACTCCTTCTCGGAAGCCTCCTTGGTGACTTTAGTTAAACGGCTCTCAGAGTGCGAAGCTCCTCCACGGCTCGTTTTCTGCTCCTCTTTGCGCTCGACTACATCTGCAATTCTCCTCTTATCAACAGAGCAGAGTGTAAAACTTGTCATCCTGTGTCCTTTCCACGGGAGGGGAGGAGAGAGAGAGAGAGAGAGAGAGAGAAGCACGAGCCTCTTCGCCGAGCCGGTCTCGTGCCTGTTCGACGCTTCTGTCGTTTCAAAATAAAAGCTCTGACAGCAGCGAATGTACGATCTCCCGCCTTAGTGCAGCAGATAGATACCTGAAACAATCCTTCAAATGGTGATGCAAGCACCAAATTCAGCACAAATACGCCTTAGACAAAAACTATTTTGAAAAAGAAAAAAAAAAAAACAGAGTAGCCACTTGAATTTTCAATAGGCAGACAGGTTGGGGTCAATTTAAGAATTGCACAGGGGTCAAAATTTAAAATGCTCCAATCATATTGAAAACTATACCACATTATTTGTCTGATCATAAAGATTTCAAAAAGGTATAGTTTGGACTATCTGTGACTGAATGTTATGTAGTTATGGGATTAAAAACAGCAAGAATGGTGACAAAGGTCAATTTCAGTTTGTACAGGGTCAAAAGTGAAAGTTACTCCAATTTTGGTAAAACGTGGTGCAAATTATTGGTTGAGCTAATAGGATTAATAAATGGAATAGCTTTGACTGTGTTGAGTGCTTGTGTAACGGAGGCCAGCAGGAGTAGCTGTGCAGATGTTAGTAAACCTCACTCCCAACAGCTCAAAAGGATTCTCTGGTCACAAGGCCAGAGCCCTGGGTTTTAGCCTTCTGGTTAGAGAGTCCGACTCCCATGCCGGAAGATCGTGAGTTCGCGTCCCGAGGGGAGCGAATGGACGGAGTCATAATAACACAATGCAGAGTGCAGCCGCTACACTTGGTCTCCAAAATAAAGGTCAAACAATGTCGACGTCCATTGGATTCTATGACATGTCGATATGTTATTCCATAACACAATAACTAAGGATGACACATGGTGCAAACTATTCCTTTTTGGAATAGCTCTAAACAGTGCGCATCAAGACTTGGCCTGTTCAGTCATCGCTGTGTCAAACAACCCGTCCAGGAAGCAATCAAGAAGTGATCTTCCTCGCCACAGAGCCATTGCCATGATGATGAAATAGGCTTGTCTCTGGATTCCATAGTGATCAGTTGGTGCCGGTACTTATCTCCATACGCTGTAGCCTCAAGCGGATGAGCGTCTAGGACTCCTCCTGGACAGGATGGTAGTCTGATGCAAGTTATTTTCCCAAAAGATACTGTTCATAAAAACTAGTATAAAATTTTTTTTTTCCCAAATTTGGTCTGCATTATACTTTTGTGGTGCATAAAAGAAAATGAAATCCACAGTCAAAAATTCCAATTAATTAATTTTGTACTCACCAACACAGACAGACAGACAGACAGACAGACACACACACACACACACACATATATATAAATATATATATATATATATATATATATATATATATATATATTACAAGCTTTGATTTTATCATATAAAATCAATATTTAATTACAACATATTAGAATATCTTTCACAGAAAAAGGAAACAGTATATGTATGGTAAACACAAATAGAGCTGTTATAACAGCATTAAATTTATAGCCCAGTCTCATGGTTTTTTTTTCGTGGTCCCGTGACGAAATGAGTCAAATTTTTGTGACGGGTTTTTTTTTTTTAACTCACTATTACTAACCCTACTCCTACCCCCAACCCTAACCATAACCACCCTGACCCCCCCCCCCCCCCGCTTCACTTTTAATTTCGTGCAGCCACGATGGAATGAATTAGAATTAATTCGTGCTGCCGTGATGAAAATTAGGTGCTTTTCGTCACAATATCACAAACCAATAGATTAATGTATATTTTGTGCTGCTGAATCACGACTTGCCGTGAGACTGGGTTGTAAATTTAACAGGGTCATAAGTGACCCCAATTGGTAATTTAAATTTTAAGACTACCTTGGTCGCTCAAGGGTTAAATACCATTGATGGGACAATAATGAAATGTCTGAAATAGAAGACTGTTATTTTTTAAATTTTGTTTTAGTTGCCAGCCGTGAACACGCTCAGTTGTGCGGCAGAGTAATTGAGCATAAGGATCATAGACTCAGGTGGGTGATTGAATTTCATTTTTGGGATTACGGTCAGTGATTCCTGCATCATGTTACCACCCGCTGTGATGTGCACCCTTAATCATAGCAAATCACCCATAAAACGTTCTCAAACACAATGCACAAAAGCCCATGCAATTTAGCATTCATTATCTATGGAAGCAGTAACTCCAACATAGGCCCCGAGACCCGCTGGTGCTGGTGGTTATCTTCTGATGCTGTAGGGACGGCAGTCCAGCACAGGTTATTTGCCCAGCCAAGGCTGCTACCCATTTACAGCTGGGTGGACTGAGATAATGTACGAGTGTCTTGTCCAAGGCAACAGATAGATAGTAAGCGGGATTCAAAGGCGGGTCTACATATTGGCAGACTAGCTCTTTATCCACTGACAGACCTGCCCCGTCACGAAATGAGTGACATTTTCGTGATGCGTTTTTTTATTTTTATTTATTTTACTATTAATAACCTTACCGCTTCTCCTAACTCTAACCACAACCATAACATGTCTCCCTTCCACTAACCCTAACCCCCGTGTGACCCCCCCATTCCATGTTCCCATTACAAAATAATTTGTGTCCCAGTCACAATGGTATCACGAACCCATAGTTTAATTTACTTTTTGTGATGCCATCATGAACTGCCATAAGACTGGGTTATGTTACACATCCTTACATGGAAAATAATTAAGCGGTATATAATTTGGTTCCATCAGGTTCAGGCACAATAATTTTAAAGCGGAACACAAAACTGGAAGCGGTAAAACAAGTCAATTGGGTGGGAGGAATAAAATGTGGATTGAAGTCCTGATTAGTTTCTTAGGTGTCCTAGTTTTTTAAATTTTAGGCATTTTTTTATTTTATTTTGTGTTTTCATTTTTCCCTGTTGTTCATCTTATAGATTGACAATAATGTACAAATGTCTTAGGCACCCTTTAACTAAAAATTAAGTGTTCAACACACCCCCGGTTTATTTAATTTAAAATGGCCAAACATTCTTATTTCAACAAAACTCACTTTTTCCCCCCTGTTTTCTTTTTTTTCATTTAGGCATCACAGTGGCTTAGTGGTTAGCACTGTTGCCTCACAACAAAAAGGTCATGGGATCGATTCCCACCTGTTGCCTTTCTGTGTTGAGTTTGCATGTTCTCCCCATGTTTGCTTGGGTTCTATCCGGGTGCTCCGGCTTCCTCTCACATCCAAAGACATGCAGGTTAAATGAACTGGAAATTTAAATTGTCCGTAGGTGTGCGTGCAGGTGTGAATGTGCTTGTTTGTCTACAACCCCTGGCAAAAATTATGGAATCACCGACCTCGGATGATGTTCATTCAGTTGTTTAATTTTGTAGAAAAAAAGCAGATCACAGACATGACACAAAACTAAAGTCATTTCAAATGGCAACTTTCTGGCTTTAAGAAACACTATAAGAAATCAAGAAAAAAAGATTGTGGCAGTCAGTAACGGTTACTTTTTTAGACCAAGCAGAAGAAAAAAATATGGAATCACTCAATTCTGAGGAAAAAATTATGGAATCACCCTGTAAATTTTCATCCCCCAAATTAACACTTGCATCAAATCAGATCTGCTCATTGACATTGACCCTATGTGTCTTTTTGCAAGGAATGTTTTCACAGTTTTTGCTGTATGGCAAGATGCATTATCATCTTAGGTATTAAAGGCATTGCGCTGCGGTGGTTTGAATCATATTTGTCTAATAGATTACAGTTTGTTCATGTAAATGGGGAATCTTCTTCACAGACTAAAGTTAATTATGGAGTTCCACAAGGTTCTGTGCTAGGACCAATTTTATTCACTTTATACATGCTTCCCTTGGGCAGTATTATTAGACGGTATTGCTTAAATTTTAATTGTTACGCAGATGATACCCAGCTTTATCTATCCATGAAGCCAGAGGATACGCACCAATTAGCTAAACTGCAGGATTGTCTTACAGACATAAAGACATGGATGACCTCTAATTTCCTGCTTTTAAACTCAGATAAAACTGAAGTTATTGTACTTGGCCCCACAAATCTTAGAAGCATGGTGTCTAACCAGATCGTTACTCTGGATGGCATTTCCCTGATCTCTAGTAATACTGTGAGAAATCTTGGAGTTAGTTTTGATCAGGATATGTCATTCAAAGCGCATATTAAACAAATATGTAGGACTGCCTTTTTGCATTTACGCAATATCTCTAAAATCAGAAAGGTCTTGTCTCAGAGTGATGCTGAAAAACTAATTCATGCATTTGTTTCCTCTAGGCTGGACTATTGTAATTCATTATTATCAGGTTGTCCTAAAAGTTCCCTAAAAAGCCTTCAGTTGGTTCAGAATGCTGCAGCTAGAGTACTGACGGGGACTAGCAGGAGAGAGCATATCTCACCCGTGTTGGCCTCCCTTCATTGGCTTCCTGTTAATGCTAGAATAGAATTTAAAATTCTTCTTCTTACTTATAAGGTTTTGAATAATCAGGTCCCATCTTATCTTAGGGACCTCGTAGTACCATATTACCCCATTAGAGCGCTTCGCTCTCAGACTGCGGGCTTACTTGTAGTTCCTAGGGTTTATAAGAGTAGAATGGGAGGCAGAGCCTTCAGCTTTCAGGCTCCTCTCCTGTGGAACCAGCTCCCAATTCAGATCAGGGAGACAGATACCCTCTCTACTTTTAAGATTAGGCTTAAAACTTTCCTTTTCGCTAAGGCTTATAGTTAGGGCTGGATCAGGTGACCCTGGACCATCCCTTGGTTATGTTGCTTTAGACGTAGACTGTGTTTCATAATTATTGTATGGCCTTGCCTTGCAATGTGGAGCGCCTTGGGGCAACTGTTTGTTGTGATTTGGCGCTATACAAGAAAAAAGTTGATTGGTTGATTGATTGATCTTGAAAAATTATTTCATCATCCCCAAACATCCTTTCAATTGTCCAAAATATCAACGTAAACTTGTGCATTTATTGATGATGTAATGACAGCCATCTCCCCAGTGCCTTTACCTGACATGCAGCCTCATATCATCAATGACTGTGGAAATTTACATGTTCTCTTCAGGCAGTCATCTTTATAAATCTCATTGGAACGGCACCAAACAAAAGTTCCAGCATCATCACCTTGCCCAATGCAGATTCGAGATTCATCACTGAATATGACTTTCATCCAGTCATTCACAGTCCACGATTGCTTTTCCTTAGCCCATTGTAACCTTGTTTTTTTTCTGTTTAGGTGTTAATAATGGCTTTTGTTTAGCTTTTCTGTATGTAAATCCCATTTGCTTTAGGCGGTTTCTTACAGTTCGGTCACAGACGTTGACTCCAGTTTCCTCCCATTCGTTCCTCATTTGTTTTGTTGTGCATTTTTTGATTTTTGAGACATATTGTTTTAAGTTTTCTGTCTTGACGCTTTGATGTCTTCCTTGGTCTACCAGTATGTTTGCCTTTAACAACCTTCCCATGTTGTTTGTATTTGGTCCAGAGTTTAGACACAGCTGACTGTGAACAACCAACAGCTTTTGCAACATTGCGTGATGATTTACCCTCTTTTAAGAGTTTGATAATCCTCTCCTTTATTTTAATTGACATCTCTCGTGTTGGAGCCATGATTCATGTCAGTCCACTTGGTGCAACAGCTCTCCAAGGTGTGATCACTCCTTTTTAGATGCAGACTAACGAACAGATCTGATTTGATGCAGGTGTTAGTTTTGGGGATGAAAATTTACAGGGTGATTCCATAATTTTTTCCTCAGAATTGAGTGATTCCATATTTTTTTCCTCTGCTTGGTCTAAAAAAGTAACCGTTACTGACTGCCACAATCTTTTTTTCTTGATTTCTTATAGTGTTTCTTAAAGCCAGAAAGTTGCCATTTGAAATGACTTTAGTTTTGTGTCATGTCTGTGATCTGCTTTTTTTCTACAAAATTAAACAACTGAATGAACATCCTCTGAGTCCGGTGATTCCATAATTTTTGCCAGGGGTTGTATATGTGGCCCTGTGACAAACTGGCGTCCTGTCCAGGGTGTACCCCACCTCAAGGCCAATGACTGCTGGGATAGGCTCCAGCCACCGAGCTCCCCTCATGACCCTTACTTGTGTATTTTTTAAGGAATTTAAGGTGGAGGAAGTGTATAACAAAGATATATTTTTATTCAAATAAAAAGTAGCCACACAATTTCTTTATTGATATTGTAAACACTAGATATTTTTAATCAGCTTTTTAATATACCTAGAATTTAGCAAGAGGATTAAAATACTACTACGGTATTTAAAATGCAGTGTGTGAATTAATGAGTCCATCTGCTTGTCGGTCTGCAAATTAAAGTGCATATAATAGAGCTGTGTAATTAAAAGTCAAGAAATGTTACAGAATCCATATCCAGAGTTCAATCAACACCAACGGGTTTGTCCTCAAGAGTACACTGCTAGTAAACAAACACCAGTGGTAATGTGATCTCCTTTGCAAAAAGTCTTTTTCCGGGAAGGGATGCAGGATGAAATTCATCCTTTTTTTTTTTCTTGATGAGCTTATTTTGACCAAAAAATAAAAATAAAAAATTCACAGCTTTATTTAAGACGAACGTCACCCAGTACAAACTGTAAATAATTTTCTGAAGTTCCACATGTGTTATTATTTACCTGAGTTCACCTCTTTCAAAGATAATGGGCAAGTAAGAAAGTTTAATAAAATTCCATCGTACAAGCTTGTGTGCACTGTGCTGATTTCAAACACCTTGGCTCCTAAGCCAGTTTTCAAAAGCACCCAGGTAAAGCTGCTCGCCTTTGTTCCCTTTGAAAATCTTGAGCGCATGTTCTCTCATGTGTGAATAGAGTCTGAAAGCAGAGAAACAGACTGGACTCGGCCTGACGTGTATTCCCAAAGCGAGCTCGCGGCCCACACATGCACACACATAAAAATCTGAACTGACCTGTGCTCTTTGAGGTGAGCGGACCCCTTTAATTCATTTTCTAAGGTTGCCCAGTTGCCTCAGCAACAAGGGTGAGGCTAATGCAGGAAGACTGCTCAATTATGAGAGGTGAAGGAGGGTTATTCCTGGGATTAAATCCAAAGCAGCAGGGCCCAGTCCTGATGGGGGCGAGGAGAGTTTTGTTGTGTTGTTGCAAACAGTTTGTGAACCTCCAGCGTCAAAGCTACAGGATTCAGGGAAAGCCGCCAAAAAGCTTTGTTTGGTGCAAAAATAATTTGTGCAGGGGCAGAGGCTAATACCATGTTCTGGACTGGACAGCTAATCTAAAATGAACCAACAAAGTCCAGTGATATGATGACACCTGGAGGCGAAACACAAAAAGATGCTTCCATCATCCGCCCATAAAGACGTAGAATTCTCCAGCCTTGAATGAATGTACTTCATATTTGGAGAAACTGTACTGCAGCTGTGGATGAATACAACGTGTCATCGCTCATGTATTTAAAGAGGCCACAATCCAGACAAAGTCTAAAGTGCAAAACTAGAACTGTGCCAAGAGAGTGCATGCCTCATCAATGGAGTAACAATGTCCAACACCTTTTTTACTTTTGCCAACCAAACCTGCACATATTCAGCTTTATTCACATTATCAGCTGAAGTGACTTTAACCACATTTCATGAAAAAAAATTCTTGAAAGGGTAGTTGTAAAACAGCTAACTGATCATCTGCAGAGGAATGGTCTATTTGAAGAGTTTCAGTCAGGTTTTAGAATTCATCATAGTACAGAAACAGCATTAGTGAAGGTTACAAATGATCTTCTTATGGCCTCGGACAGTGGACTCATCTCTGTGCTTGTTCTGTTAGACCTCAGTGCTGCTTTTGATACTGTTGACCATAAAATTTTATTACAGAGATTAGAGTATGCCATAGGTATTAAAGGCACTGCGCTGCGGTGGTTTGAATCATATTTGTCTAATAGATTACAATTTGTTCATGTAAATGGGGAATCTTCTTCACAGACTAAAGTTAATTATGGAGTTCCACAAGGTTCTGTGCTAGGACCAATTTTATTCACTTTATACATGCTTCCCTTAGGCAGTATTATTAGACGGTATTGCTTAAATTTTCATTGTTACGCAGATGATACCCAGCTTTATCTATCCATGAAGCCAGAGGACACACACCAATTAGCTAAACTGCAGGATTGTTTTACAGACATAAAGACATGGATGACCTCTAATTTCCTGCTTTTAAACTCAGATAAAACTGAAGTTATTGTACTTGGCCCCACAAATCTTAGAAACATGGTGTCTAACCAGATCCTTACTGTGGATGGCATTACCCTGACCTCTAGTAATACTGTGAGAAATCTTGGAGTCATTTTTGATCAGGATATGTCATTCAAAGCGCATATTAAACAAATATGTAAGACTGCTTTTTTGCATTTACGCAATATCTCTAAAATTAGAAAGGTCTTGTCTCAGAGTGATGCTGAAAAACTAATTCATGCATTTATTTCCTCTAGGCTGGACTATTGTAATTCATTATTATCAGGTTGTCCTAAAAGTTCCCTGAAAAGCCTTCAGTTAATTCAAAATGCTGCAGCTAGAGTACTGACGGGGACTAGAAGGAGAGAGCATATCTCACCCATATTGGCCTCTCTTCATTGGCTTCCTGTTAATTCTAGAATAGAATTTAAAATTCTTCTTCTTACTTATAAGGTTTTGAATAATCAGGTCCCTTCTTATCTTAGGGACCTCATAGTACCATATCACCCCAATAGAGCGCTTCGCTCTCAGACTGCAGGCTTACTTGTAGTTCCTAGGGTTTGTAAGAGTAGAATGGGAGGCAGAGCCTTCAGCTTTCAGGCTCCTCTCTTGTGGAACCAGCTCCCAATTCGGATCAGGGAGACAGACACCCTCTCTACTTTTAAGATTAGGCTTAAAACTTTCCTTTTAGCTAAAGCTTATAGTTAGAGCTGGATCAGGTGACCCTGAACCATCCCTTAGTTATGCTGCTATAGACTTAGACTGCTGGGGGGTTCCCATGATGCACTGAGTGTTTCTTTCTCTTTTTGCTCTGTATGCACCACTCTGCATTTAATCATTAGTGATTGATCTCTGCTCCCCTCCACAGCATGTCTTTTTCCTGGTTCTCTCCCTCAGCCCCAACCAGTCCCAGCAGAAGACTGCCCCTCCCTGAGCCTGGTTCTGCTGGAGGTTTCTTCCTGTTAAAAGGGAGTTTTCCTTCCCACTGTCGCCAAGTGCTTGCTCACAGGGGGTTGTTTTGACCTTTGGGGTTTTTACGTAATTATTGTATGGCCTTGCCTTACAATATAAAGCGCCTTGGGGCAACTGTTTGTTGTGATTTGGCGCTATATAAATAAAATTGAATTGAATTGGTTTGTGTGCATTTAGTGTGAACTGGTATGATTTGCATTAAAATCCATATCCGGGTGTGCAGAACTCTCAGTGTAAGGTCTGTGGCAGGATTAACATGCCATTCTGTATCTCAACTACCGTGGCACTCATTATAGGGTATTCCTCAGCAAAGGTCCGTGACACTCCATCTTACAATACAAACAACAACAAAAAAGGTTTGCAACGGCCAGTTGAAAAATGCAGATTCATCATCATCACCCGGTCAAACGAGCTTGGATTCAACAACCTCTGTGCCTCCATCCCACCCAATCAGCCACTGCAGGTGGGAGCTCCTTGGGTAGGCAGCCCGTGTCTTCCTGCAGAAGTACATGCAGATTCCATAACTGTTTCTAGACCAGATTAAGACCAGTTTTTTTTTTGTGACAATTTACAAACTGAGTAAAACATTCTACTTGACAATGTAAAAAAAACAAAAAAACAAATTAAAAAAAAAATTAAAACATACAGGATCTGCTTAATCAAGAGAAAAAATAAAACAATCAGGTGGCAGAAAGACGACTCCCCGCCATGACCCACTCTGTTTACTAATAAAATGAATTTAAAAGGGTAGGAAGCATAGAAACGTACTATGCCAGCATGCTAGCCATATGAAAGGGAAAATAAGTGCTTTAACTCTGGATTTGAAAATCTGTACAGAATCTGACTGTTTTATTGATGCAGGGAGATCATTCCACAGAACAGGGGCACGATAAGAGAAAGCTCTGTGACCAACACGCTTTTTATTCACCCTAGGGACACAAAGTAGTCCTGCACCCTGAGAACGCAGAGCCCGAGCCGGTACGTAGGGTTTAATTAGGTCAGCTAAGTAGGGAGGTGTTAGTCTGTGAGTAATTTTATAGGTTAATAGCAGAACCTTAACATCTGACCTCACAGGCATAGGAAGCTAGTTACTGTAACTGATGATTTTTTTTTTTTTATGTTTGCAGGGAAAGGCAGCAGTGACACCCCCACTCACTCCTGCAGAGTCTCACTGTGATGAGAGTACTGAAGAGGAATGAACCGACAATACAGAGAAACTAATATCCCTGTAGAGACAAAACTCACACTACATGCAAATGCAGATCAGGCATTTTATTGTGAAGATGTATATAAATGGCTATAATAAAGATCTATATCAATAATCCAGTGAGACTTTATTATTGAAATATTGATCAAGAAAAGCTTTGGGGCAAGGGTGGTGGCCAAGTGGTTAGTGCACTTTGTTTCATTGTTGAAGGTTCTCGGTTCAAACCCCACCCCTGCCACATTTCTCCATGTAATGTGGTGGTGTGTCACGAAGGGCATCCGGTGTGAAAGCTGTGCCAATTCAACATGCAGATCCACCTCAGATTTGCTGTGGCGAACCCGAATGCAAGCAAGAGAGCAGCCGAACGGACCTGAGAAAGGTTTACAAAACACTTTGGATGTATTGCCAGAAAACATTTTCAAAAAGTTTCCCAAAAATGCTTCACCAACCAACCCAAAATGTTTGAGATATTTTCAAAACATCAAATTGTCCACCTGCAGATCCACTCCAAAATTTCATGATTTAAACAAATTTTAACCTAGTCGCATAACAACTCTGTGTAAAAAAAAAAAAAAACCAAAGCCAACAATAGTTAATAAAAAAAATAATAATCTGGTTTCACCCCTTTATCCAAATTTCCATTTATTTAATGGAAGATATTCCTGGAGAGACCCCAAAAGGCCACATTTTGCAAAAATTGGTTACTTATCTTCAAGTAATCTCACTAACAATCCAACAAACATGCGCCAGTGCGTTAGCCAAGGACGTAGAATTGGGTGCTGCCGTATCCCACAGAATCCAATCTGAATTAAGTGACAGCAGCAGGGTATCAAGAGTCTCAAGTGACCTAAGAATCAAGGTGAGGACAGATTTATAAAACAGGGTAAAAGGCTACCAATGATGTATGGGACTGAGACACGGGCAGTGAAGGGAGTGTAGAAGAAGATGGGCATGAGGAAAATGAGAATGCTGAGATGTGGTGGTACAAAGCTGGACATTAGAGTCTCTTGAAGTGTTTTTGACATGTCCATAAACAAGGGTTGAGAATGGATATGGGCAAACGTGTTGAAAAATAAAGTCCTGTTGCTTTTGAGTCCATTTCTAGATATCTCCTATCTGAATTACCAAGAACCTTCAGGGAAACACACAGTTCTATCGTTTGTTCAATATATGATATGTATTTCTACAACCCCAATTCCAATGAAGTTGGGATGTTGTATGAAATGTAAATTAAAAACAGAATACAATGATTTGCAAATCCTCTTCAACCTTTAGTCAATTAAATATACCACAAAGACAAGATATTTAGACACTATTTTGTTTGTGAGTTAAATATCAGATTGCAACATCTTGCAATCCTGAGCCCACGCTGTATGATCCTTTACACAGTGTCTGTTTTTAATGCAGTGCCGCATTCAATGTTGGTTTTCGGCCTTGTCGCTCAGATGTAGAAAGTTCTCCAAATTCTCTGAATCTTCTGATTATATTATGGACTGTAGATGATGGAATCCCTAAATTCCTTGCAATTGAACATTAAGAAACATTGTTCTTAAACTGTTGAACTATTTTTTCCACACAGTTGTTCACAAACTGGTGATCCTCACCCCATCTTTGCTTCCAAACAGCTGTTCTTTGAGCATTCATCAACTTTCCCAATCTTTTGTTGCCACTGTCCCAGCTTATTTGAAACGACTGAGCAATCCGAGATTTCTGACATCCACCAAGGGTTGACGAGGACTCAAAATAAGATATATGATTCACATCATGACCTGGGCTTTACCGATCCAGATTCCACAACACAATACAATACAATAACTGCATACTGATCCAGAATGGTCCAACTGTTCAAGATGTTGCAATGTGATATTTAAGTCACAAGCTGAAACAAAATAGTGTCTTCCTGATCTTGGTTTTACATTGGGATGTCGTGTCAGCGAAGTAGTTTTGATGTAATCCTTAAAAGTCAACAAAGTGAAATCCTGATCCAGAATCCGGATCCAGATCACCTCCAAAAGTTAATGGAGTCTTCCAAGGCCTAACAACGTGTGGAGAAAATTTGGTGAAAATCTGTCATGGGTGATTCTTAGACTACGGGCACTTATGTCCTTTGATCATATTGTATGAAAAACAGAAAAAAAGGGGAAATTTCACACTTTCATTGTAAAGATAACTATAAAAGTGTGTTAAGAAATTTGTTCTAGTAGTCTATGATGACTTTTTCACCTTTTTTCAGCATCATTATATGCAAATATTGCCATTTTGTGCTTGTCCCACACCCAGACTTTTGATCTTCAATGATAAAAATGAATGGTAAACATTTTTTCTAATGTTTTAAAATATCTCTGAATAAAATATCAGTAAAATAATGAAAACATAATTGGGGTATTCAATGTCATACAACTGTTGTGATTTTTTTAAACAAAATGTAGTTGTCCCACACTATTGCCGTAATTTCCACCACAACACTGTAATGTCCCTTTAAACAGTTTGTATGAAAGATTGTTTGGGTAGTTTCTATGGAGATGACAGAGCACATGTATATAGTGCCAAATCACAACAAACAGTTGACCCAAGGCGCTTTATATTGTAAGGCAATGGTGTGGTGGAAATTACATTTACAAGGCCAATAGTGCCCATAGTTAAAGAATCACCCACAAATGTGGTTGAAATGCACATGAAGCAGGAATTAAATGCAATACGTGTAAAATCATAGCTGCCTCTAATGCCTCCTACACCTGTTGCTACAACTATTTGCACACACCAGCGGCTAAAAGACAGAGTGTACCCTGCGTGAGCCCATCAAACTCTCTCGCAGCAGGTGTCGCTAAAATTTGGAGGTGTTTCCATCATGCTGTGGGGCTGTGTGGCCAGTGCAGGTACTAGGAATCTTGTTAAAGTTGAGAGTAACATGGATTCCAATCAATATAAGCAGATTCTTGAGAACAATGTTCATGAATCAGCGACAAAGTTGAAGTTGCGCTGGGGCTGGATCTTTCAACAAGACAACGACCCTAAACACTGCTCAAAATCTACTAAGGCATTCATGCAGAGGAAGAAGTACAATGTTCTGGAATGGCCATCTCAGTCCCCAGACCTGAATATTATTGAAAATCTGTGGTGTGATTTTAAGTGGGCTGTCCATGCTCGAAAACCAACAAACCTGACTGAACTGGAGATGTTTTGTAAAGAAAAATGGCCCAAAATACCTTCAACCAGAATCCAGACTCTCACTAGAAGCTATAGGAAGCATTTAGAGGCTGTTATTTCTGCAAAAGTTGGATCTACAAAATATTGATGTGTTTTTTCTGTTGGGGTGCCCAAATTTATGCACCTGCCTAATTTTGTTTAAAGAATTATTGCACACTTTCTGTAAATCCTATAAACTTCATTTCACTTCTCAAATATTACTGTGTTTGTTTGCTATATATGAAATTGCTGATTCAAACAACCAATGATAAAGGAAAATCATGAAAATGATCAGGGGTGCCCAAACTTTTGCATACAATTATATATAAACAAACAGTACATAGCCCATAGTTTTGGCACTTGGTTTGGGTGTTTTTTTTTTTTGGTGGTGGGGGAGTATCTGCACCCTTAACTTCCATAGAATTGTGTGGCACAGTTGTTTAAGCTTGTTTCTTATGATAAAGTCTTTGGATGAGGTCATTCTGGACAAAATGTCTATTTCTTCCAAATCCAAAGGCGACTTTGTAAAAGGTCGGCAGCCTTGTCTCTTTGCACATCCTTCACAGCCGCACACTGTGCCATTTAGGGGTCAACCTTCCTCAGAGGAACCTTTGAATTGTTAGTCATCCTCTCCACTTCTACCATCCTGTTTTACAGTCAAACACTGCGGTTGCTTTAAGCAGGCTTCTGTAGATTTTTACTCCTCAGCAAAGAGACGCTTCAGTTCTGCCTGACCCTCTGTGGGTATTCAGAAACAGTTATTTATGGCCATCTCCTGGCCACATGAGCAAACTACACTTTCTCTGCCTGAAATTACAAGATGCACAGCACTTCACTAATCCTCAGGGTGCTGCAGTTATTTTTTTCTTCAATGTCCTCTTTGGTCATAGTTATGTGGATACTGATACTGCATGAATATAATTACTTTCAGATGAATATACACCCAATGGGCCAAAAAACTATTAAACTGGCTGCTCAGCTGTTTAATTGCCAAATACGCCAAAGTACCACTTGTTGCAAGTACATAGTCTACACAGTTATTACAGTGTGTACTACATTGTAGGTGTTATTTTTTTACTAAAATACGTCATGTAACACTTAAATGCAGCACTCTACATAGTTCTTGACAAATAAATAGTGTTGTATTTCTCTTTGGGATCATCTACAGCCAATCCAATATTAAGTCCGAGTACGTCATCAATCAGCAGACCCCCCCCAAAGAATATCACAGCAACACTAACACTCCAAGGTCAGGTCAGGTCTCAAAACATGTGCCAATGCCACCACACCCTGCTGCATTCAGTGGACCACCCCAGCTCCTGGCTAGCAATCACCCAGGCAGACAACCAGTCAATCTGCACCTCGCAAAAGAAAAACATCTACAGTAGTGTTCAGAATAATAGTAGTGCTATGTGACTAAAAAGATTAATCCAGGTTTTGAGTATATTTGTTATTGTTACATGGGAAACAAGGTACCAGTAGATTCAGTAGATTCTCACAAATCCAATAAGACCAAGCATTCATGATATGCACACTCTTAAGGCTATGAAATTGGGCTATTAGTTTAAAAAAAAAAAAAAAAGTAGAAAAGGGGGTGTTCACAATAACAGTAGTGTGGCATTCTGTCAGTGAGTTCGTCAATTTTGTGGAACAAACGAGTGTGAATCAGGATTAAGGATTTAAGGATGAAGCCAGCACCTGTTGAACATGCTTTTCTCTTTGAAAGCCTGAGGAAAATGGGACGTTCAAGACATTGTTCAGAAGAACAGCATAGTTTGATTAAAAAGTTGATTGGAGAGGGGAAAACTTATACGCAGGTGCAAAAAATTATAGGTTGTTCATCTACAATGATCTCCAATGCTTTAAAATGGACAAAAAAAAAAAAACAGAGATGTGTGGAAGAAAATGGAAAACAACCATCAAAATGGACAGAAGAATAACCAGAATGACAAAGGCTCACCCACTGATCAGCTCCAGGATGATCAAAGACAGTCTGGAGTTACCTGTAAGTGCTGTGACAGTTAGAAGACGCCTGTGTGAAGCTAATTTATTTGCAAGAATCCCACGCAAAGACCCTCTGTTAAATAAAAGACGTGCAGAAGAGGTTACAATTTGCCCAAGAACACATCAACTGGCCTAAAGAGAAATGGAGGAATATTTTGTGGACAGATGAGAGTAAAACTGTTCTTTTTGGGTCCAAGGGCCGCAGACAGTTTGTGACACGACCCCCAAACTCTGAATTCAAGCCACAGTTCACAGTGAAGCATGGTGGTGCAAGCATCATGATATGGGCATTTTTCTCCTACTATGGTGTTGGACCTATATATCGCATACCAGGTATCATGGATCAGTTTGGATATGTCAAAATACTTGAAGGTCATGTTGCCTTATGCTGAAGAGGACATGCCCTTGAAATGGGTGTTTCAACAAGACAATGACCCCAAACACACTAGTAAACAAGCAAAATCTTGGTTCCAAACCAACATAATACATCGCAGATGTGAAGAAATCATGAAAAACTGTGGCTATACAACTAAATACTAGTTTAGTGATTCACAGGATTGCTAAAAAAGCAGTTTGAACATAATAGTTTTGAGTTTGTAGCGTGAATAGCAGATGCTATTATTATTGTGAACACCCCCTTTTCTATTTTTTTTATTTATTTTTTTACTAATAGCCCAATTTCATAGCCTTAAGAGTGTGAATATCATGCATGCTTGGTCTTGTTGGATTTGTGAGAATCTACTGGTACCTTGTTTCCCATGTAACAATAAGAAATATACTCAAAACCTGGATTAATCTTTTTAGTCACATAGCACTATTATTCTGAACACTACTGTATCTGCTCTAGCCAGGTGAAACATGAGCATCACCTTTACCATTTTCTGTTGCTGGGGTCCTCAGCACTCAAGCACTATGTACTGGATTACACCCCAATAAGTCTGTCACACAGTCTAGAAGTTGTAGCTGAGATGCACTCACTGCGTAAGTGATACTCCTCAGCTGGGTCAAAGTCATTACAAACAAAGTCATTACAGGTGGAGCCAAGGATCTTTGAACACACCCCCATACCAAAGATATCCAGTGGCCACCTAAGATTACTGGTTAATGTACAAGAGTCAATCATACAGCAACCACCAGGATCCTGAAGACCACCAAGCCCCTCGAGCCAGAGACTCCGTAAGACCTTCCAGTGAGTCTAATGATTTCAAAGGGCAACGACAGAGGGACATGAACATCTGTGCTGAGATAGAAGAAATAAGTTTCCATATTCCATAAGAAGTCCCACCTCGACAGGACACCAGTTTGACACACAATTTCCCAAATAAGGCTGGTACACTCTTACAGCTGGGTGGACTGAGACAATGTAGATTAACTGTCTTGTCCAAAGCCACACACGGGTGGCCCCACTGGGAATTGAACACAGATCTATATATTGGTAGCCCAACTACTTATCTACTGAGCTATGGCTACACTTTTACATACGGTGCAAACTGCTTAGATATGACGAAGAATTTCAGAAACAATGACTTGTGATCACTGCAAAAGAATGAATTCTGAAGTATTTGGGGTTTTATTATGCACTCACTCAATTAACTGGGCATATGGACGAAGTTCTGAAGTGTACCGGGACGTTAACCAAGAAGAAAAACTGATGCAAAAAGGCCAAATAACTGAGCGGGAAGTGTTGACAGTGACACTGGGGGGGGGGGGGGGGGGGGGGGGAAATCACCTTAGAATAAATCCCAAATTTAGTTTCTAGTATTCAAGCAACATATATACAAAGTATGTGTATCCACTCATTAAAAATGTGTTTTTTACCCCAGGGTGATTCTTTAACTACGGGCACTATTGGCCTTGTCAATGTAATTTCCACCACACCATTGCCTTACAATATAAAGTGCCTTGGGGCAAGTGTTTGTTGTGATTTGGCGCTATATACATGTGCTCTGATGTCACTGTTTATCTCCATAGAAACTACCCAAACAATCTTTCATACAAACTGTTTAAAGGGACATTACAGTGTTGTGGTGGAAATTATGCCAATAGTGTGGGACAACTACATTTTGTTTAAAATAAATCACAACAGTTGTATAACATTGAATACCCCAATTATGTTTTCATTATTTTACTGATATTTTATTCAGAGATATTTTAAAACATTAGAAAAACGTTTCTTTACCATTCATTTTTATCATTGAAGATCAAAAGTCTGGGTGTGGGACAAGCACAAAATGGCAATATTTGCATATAATGATGCTGAAAAAAGGTGAAAAAGACATCATAGACTACTAGAACAAATTTCTTAACACTTTCATTGTAAAGATAACTATAAAAGTGTGAAATTTCCCCTTTTTCCTGTTTTTCATACAATATGATCAAAGGACATAAGTGCCCGTAGTCTAAGAATCACCCCCCAACATTGTTTGTCCAATTACTTTTGCACCATTTAAAATGAACAACATCACTAACAGTGCACAGTGACTCATCCAACAGCTGTTTATGGCTCTTGACACTGAAAAACCTTTAAACCCGTGACAGCAAGTACCTCATTTATTTTTCTCACACGTAAACACACAAGACGTGACCTCAAACAACCACATACATTGTGTCAATCAAGAAAATAGAAAATTAGCATTTATATATATATTGTACACCCAAATTAACATACAAAGTCGCAAAAGCTGGAATGCTCAAGTACATCGATATTTGCAAATATATATATTAGATATATAAGGTTGATTTCATGTACAGAGATTCAAAATGGTCTTAACCAATGGTTTAATCATCCACTGTTTTTTTTTTCCCTACAGTCCTTTCTTGGCACATTGCACATAACCTTAGGAATCATGATTATAAGATTTCAGCTTGACAAGTTGTCAATTTTAATTCGGCTGCATATAGTTACAATCAGCTACAAGTCCTAGATCAATACCCTAACATCTGCTTTAAACCTGTAAGCAAACAAATTCTCATAACTGCATGACTGTTGAAATTGAAATACCAGTATGTTAGAGATACTCCAAACTTGTGAACAAAGCTCTTGTGGTTTCCACCTGCTGATACCCATAATCTCCCAGCTGCAGCTAGAGATGCTCTGAGGTACTGGACACCAATGCAAGATGGCTGACACATGCAACACCAATGAATTTTTAATTTGACATGGACAGCACACAAGTGAGCAAAAGGAATTGGACCTCGTTCTCTTCATATCTACACGTTGGGAAAGCAGCAAGGAGAAAATAAAGCATTTCTACCCTGATGTGAAATAGTAGTATTAAGTGCTATACAAGGCCTGAGGCCCTTTGGGTCGATGGCTTACCTGCAGATACTGCAGCATGAAGCAGATGAGTCTGTGTCTCAATTCTGGGGCTACATCCTTTGAAGGCTGCATTCATCGACTGCATACATCATCGTCATGCAACTAGGCCGTCTCATTTCAAAGGCTCGTGAACGAGGAGCATCACAAGAATCTTGTGGAGCTTGTTGTGTGCCGATGTGAAGACTGGGGGATTAGAAATGCTGTGGGAGTTGCTATGGTTTTTAGGACTCTAACGGTCAGCTGACTGTGTTGAACACAATTTATGGGTCCAAAATCTTTACCACGTATTTGGTTACTATTACCACTGAACTTAATAATTACCTGGATGCTTAGTTTAATCATATCAGTCATTAATCTTTATTCTTATTATTATTATTAATGGCAGTTTGGCCAAAGCAGTTTGGTCTGCTTGGAGTTTCTTCCTACAATCAAAAAATGCCCAAGGTTGTTTTTCCCCTTACCACTGTTGCCAATGTGTTTGCTCTGGGGGTTGGCTATGAATAGATCATACTCTTGTGAAGCACTTTGGGATGACCTATACTAGGATTTGGCACTATATAAAGAAAAAGACTAAGAATAAACTGAGTTCAATGCTACTTGGAATGTGGATGGCAAATGCAACCTTCTTTCCCCTGAAAATGAAAGCTGCAACAGGTGTATCCAACGCAGCCCAAACAATTCCACGCATCATATGTACAATTATACATAAGTGATGTCTATAAGTAGAATATGAATAAATATAAAAAATGATTACTACTCTATGAGTTACACCCATTATGCTAGCATGTCATGTACTGTTGTCATGGCTGCTAGATGACAGCATGACGGCACAGGATAAGCTAATGACGCAATTGCAAAATGCTCCAGTCTTATTTCAGATCTGTTGGCTTGGCTTCTCTGTTCTCACAAGGCCTGCTCTTCTGGTGGTGATTGAACGCAGCGTTCGAAGGATACGTCCCCCGAATTGAGACATCGCCTTCGACTCCGCTTGGGCGGGATGCCAGTCTATCGTAGGTTCATTCTCCAGCTAAGGTCAGTACTGCCCCAAATGCTGCGAATTCAACTCAGATATCATCTGCTTTGATGTGATGACATTTTAGAACATCAGACAAAGACTACAGGAGTGTTGACTTATTTCCCATTTTGTACATCAGATTTGGCTCAAATAGGAGCAAAGCTGTAAACCCTGAACTGCACTAGCATGCCAAAAGGTATTTCAAAGCTCTAAAAATCTTTCAATGTCAACAAGGAAGCTAAGGGAACTACAGCAAAACTCAGAGTCCACACCTCCACTGTTTCCAGACACTTTTACATTTTTGTCATGTGATGCACGTCTACCCAATTTCAGTAAGACAAAACATATCAAAAATCTATCACAAAATGCAAGTTCCTGATCTTTGTCTGTTTCATCACTGAGGTGTAATTGGTCCATCGAATTCTATAACTTGGTTCAACAGTTTGAGTAAATATGCTATCAGACAAAAACATAATCCACTTACTGCAAACAAAAACATCCATGCAACAGCATTAGCAGGTATCCATATTAATTAAACACAATTTGCAAGCTATCAGCCAATAACGATGTGTTGCTTTTGGCCACTTAATTGCATTAAAGCATCCCTAACTGCAGCCTAGTTCAACGTACAAAAGGTAAGTCGTGAATTAACCACTCACACCTCACAAGGCACAAATATACTCTTAAATGCGCGACTGCATGACAGACGTGACATTGTGACCTCATGCGCTCATTTCACGCCCTTTTTTACATGTCCTAAAAAAGAAAGTGACACAGCTACAACCTTCAATACTCCTGTCAAGCATGAGGGCAGTACAAGCAAATACAAAGAAAAAGAACAGCTTCAAAATGAAAACAGCAGAAAATTTCAACAAAACTGGACTTGCCCAGAATTGTTACAAAGCAGTTCCACAGTGAAAAGTAAGTCAAGCAGTGAGCTCACCAAGAAGACAAGTCAACCATTAGCTGAGGCTCATTTCTGGGACCACCTAAGGTGACAAAACCATTTGATTCCAGCCTCAGTGTATGACGATCTACACCAAAATGTGTGATAATCTTTCCAGAGTACGTTGCCGCTAGATCCAGGTAGAAGTTGAAGGATTCACTTCTGCCTGACCCTCATGTTGAAAGTATATCACATCTGTCTGATCATAAAAATACCTAAAAAATACCAAAAAGGTTATTTTAGCCTGTTTCCAATTTTGGTCACCCCTTTTTGCTACAAATAAGAGTGCAACATATCACAAAACTCTGAGTTTGGATCAGATCACTGCTTTTAGTCACAGATCCAATCTTTTTTCAGATCAGAAAAAACAAATAACTTTGCTTTCCACACTGCCATGGGCAATGAATGAAAACAAAGTGTCAAATGTTTTAATAATGTTTTAAAGCTTAATAGAACACCTTTGGTAGGTACTGAGATGCCAGGCACAGCTCACTGCACCTCATCTGATTGCCACATGCACCTTCAGCTTGGTATGCCACTTGTCAAAGGCCAGGAAAAGTTGTCTCCAACTCCCACACTGCCGGGAGAACAATGGACTACCAGCCACCTCGGCCTCACCCACGCTCAGCTCAGGACGGCACAGGGAAAATGCAGTGTACACCCTCCATTCTTAACTCCTTATATTTGAGAATGATTCTTTCCGTGCTTGGATCCCAGTGTTTAGCAATCTTGCACCGGGCTGTTTTAATCCAAGTGCAAAGCAGCAGACACAGTCTGCAATTAATATGGTCCATTCACATGAACACAAAGCCGCAACTCAGCATCAACAGTTAAACAGATATTACTTTAAAAACAAGTCACTATGACAATAAGTCAGTATTACACACTATTATTTAAGCTTTGCTGTTGCAGGGGTGGTGGACTTGGACTTTCAGTGTGGAAGGTTCCTGGTTCAACCCCTGCCACATTTCTCCATGTAATGTGGAGTTGCATCAGGAAAGGTATCTGGCCTAAAACCTGTGTCAAATCAACATGCAGATCTACCTAGGATCTGCTGTGGTGACCCTAACTGAAAACAAGGGAGCAGCCAAAGGGATTTACTACTTAAGCTTTGCAATTAAACCACAGGTCATATGTGCCAAACTGTTCGCTTGGGGAATCATGGATCAACTATGGTCCATTACACCACCACAAATAAAACAGATGGTGCAAACTATTGCTGTAAAGACAGGATAATGTGTAAGCTTTCAACATGATTGTAGCATCCTTAGAATGTATAATCCTTAACTGAACCCTTGCTGACTAAGCTGCCACGCTGGGAAGGTTGAGAAATTATTAAATTCTAATCTGTCCCTGGTGGACAAATTTAAGATATGCAGGCAAATGTGTCAAGATGACACGCTTGAAATTACATCGCGCAGTGAAATTGAAGAATGTTTGTGCCTTGCGATCGTTTGTGGATTCAGGTCCAAACCTTGACATTCAACATAAAGGCCGTTTATGAAAAATAAACTATGGTTCCCTTGCTGCCTTGTTTGCTACAATCTACTGAGGTAGACAGATACATACTGCAGTAGTCCCACCGCTGACCACACACACTCACTGAGGCAGCACTGATCGACAATCTTAAACAAGCAGCGCAACCTTTATAGTGCACTTTTTTTTTGGCCCAAAACAATTTTGCACATTTGTTTTAGCTGTTTAGCTTCTTTTCCCACTTTTTGAGCACATTATATTTGCCATCTTGTGCACCTTCTTTCTTATTTCTCTTGATTAACAAATGAAAAATTGAATGACAATTACAGAGAGCAGAAAAGGCTGCTAAACCATATCTGTTACACATCCATGCTTTGCAACGGACAGAACTGGTCACCTTTCATGTTGCCCCATTGGCGGTAATTATAGCAATAGTCCAAAAACATTGAAGTAATAATTACAGTGTTTCTTTGTTGTATTTTAAAGAATAACCAATGGCATTTTCAAGGCACTCCACCAGGGAGCCTGCAGACAGGAAGTCCAGATCCACCTCAATGAATTTAATGTAAATGGCCAAAAGCTGAGATGAACCTTCATCTCCTTTGCCATCATGGCTTTTGATACCGCTGCGACAGTTTTCCTGCAGGAACCGGGTGATACCTGAGGGTTCCCTGTGGACAGAGTGCTTGCTGGAACCCTGAAAGTGCTGGAAGAGACACTGCTGTATGGTCCTATCCTCAGCGATGCCCAGGTAGCAATAAGAGACTTTGGCTCCAGTTGTGTCACCTTTTGCTGCTCCTTCAACATCTGCCTGGCTTGGTGCTCCATTCTCTTGCTTGCACTGATGTAAGCTATGGTCTCGACTATGACTCTGGGAGGTGGTCTGTGCAGTGTCATTAGAGCATGAGGCCACCTCACAACCAATAGCATACAGACCATGTGACTTGGGGACGTCCCCAGGAAGGAGGTAGTGCGATATTCCTTTGTTACAGCCTGTCACCTTAGACTGGGTGACAGGGATCCAGTCCACCTCCATGTGCAGCTCCAGGCAACGCGCCTCACTGATGGTAATGTCCAAGAACTTGTAGTAGACATTCTTCCAGTTCATCTTCTGAACTTTGGTCATGATGATCCGGCCCTCAGGCCTCTCTGGGTTGAAGTACTCGCGAAGCCGCTTGCCTAATGGCACCTGCGAGCTGATTTCAGCATAGTGGTAACGCACGTCTTCACGCCAGCGGGTGTTGTAGCCCACACCAAAGATGGCGAGTTTATTGGACAGGTGTAGTCGTGAGAACTCAGTCCATGTCTGGAAGGGCTCCCATTTAAGCTGCACAGACTCAAGGATATGTATCACAGTCTGCATCATGTCCCTTTTCCTGTGGAAAACCCAAGAAATGTAATAATTAGGGGTGTAATAGTTAGCAGATATGTATAGAAAATCGATTTTAAGGTAACAGATAGGCCAACACAGATGCCCTGAACCCTACTGGTTCAATATTATAAACTGACAGTTAATCTTGTTTTGCGGTTACATCTGCAAATTCAACCTTTTGTACAAAGTTTCAAATCAGCACGAGACTCTCATGACACTGGTCACAGGAACATTAACTTTATGAGGTCAAAACAAAAGCGACATGTCAGGTCACGGTAGACGGTATAAAGGGATAAATGGACCCATTTGAACATTATATTTAACAGATTGTTAACTCTGTCATACCTGTTTAGAACAGGAAAATTACACTGTGTGGTTTATGCTATGCAAACAACAGCCATCTTTTTCTATGCTGCAGTTTCTGCTATTGTATGTGGTGCTGCCCCCAGTGGTGAAGAAAAGGTAAACAGAATCAGCACCAATGTGTTGCTGTAATAACTTTTTTTTTATTAAAGTATGTATTCAAAAGAAAGCAATACCACTTTAGGCGTATTCTAATTTTTTTATGGAAAGTGAATGTCTACATTAAACAGAATTGTTTCGAACCGTATCGTATTGAACAATTCCATAATCAAAAATAATTGTTCCTGAATTGTGCTGTAGCCCGTGTCTAGACATGAATCATATCGTACGAGGGACACATGAACAAGTAGTAGTAATAACAATATTAAAGTTTATTCTAAATGTAAGGATTAATTCATGACTTTTACAGCCAGTTTTCTTAAGACAAGTCAGGGGATGAAATAAAAGTCAAAGTAAATGTAAAGGTGCGTTTACACATAATGATGACAAGTCAGGAATGCCATGAAGTACATTCTTGGCCGCTGATTACGAATGTGATGATTTGAGGCAGAGGCGTCAAGTGTCCCCAGGAACTGCTGCAACCTGTTACCACGTGTTACAATTTATGGCACATGTTGCTGGAGAATTATCAGGAACCATTATGCACAGTCAAGAATAAGTTTCCATGTTGTTGCAAGTGCGCTGAGGAGCATTGGAACGAAACTTTTAACCGACTTGGTGTCACTGTCCTCCTTTAGCATCCTGCAGCAAAGAAACTGAATGCGGTGCAGCAGGAATTAATTGTGCGCACGTCAGAGATGAACGCTGTCAGGCTCTATTAAGGACCACCACAAATCAAGATGAATCAACACACTCAGTTGCGACCTCCACGACATGAGGTGAAATGAGGGTGTTGTGTGACATTCGTGGAAGACTTTTTGACAGCCAAAAACATGCTCCACAAAAATCATGAATATCATGCACCAACATGCACTATTAAGAAACCTATTCAGATGCGTTAAGAATGTCAAGAATGTGCCAAGAATTATGCAAATATGACATTCGTAACATGTCTTGCCTATGTGTAAACGCAGCTTAAGGATCATTTCGTTCCCCCCACCGCCAATCTTGCATTTTCCGTACTGGCCCAATTTCTTCGAATTTGGGATTGGAGAATACAAATGAAATTCACCAGATTCTGGAAATAAGTGTTTGGGCAGCTCACGTTCCGATCCTCACCTATGGTCATGAGATTTGGCTCATGACCGAAAGAACGAGATCGCGAGTACAAGCGGCCGAGATGAGTTTCCTCCGCAGGGTGGTTGGGCGCTCCCTTAGAGATAGGGTGAGGAGCTCGATCACTCGGGAGGAGCTCGGAGTCGAGCCGCTGCTCCTCCACGTCGAAAGGAGTCACTTGAGGTGGCTCGGGCATCTTTTCCGGATGCCCCCTGGACGCCTCGCTGGAGAGGTGTTCCAGGCACGTCCCACTGGGAGGAGGCCCCGGGGAAGATCCAGGACACGCTGGAGGGACTACATCTCTCGGCTGGCTTGGGAATGCCTTGGGGTTCCCCCGGAGGAGCTGGGGGAGGTGTGTGTGGATCGGGAGGTCTGGGCGGCTTTGCTTGAGCTGCTGCCCCCGCGACCCGACTCCGGATAAAGTGGAAGAAAATGGATGGAGAGCTCACAAAATAGTCTTTTTGTTTTAAACATTTGTTCGTGAGAAAATTACTGATCAGACTCATGAGAAACCGACAATGTGCTAATCCACCTCATTGAGAAGAAACACAAACACACAGTAAAACTCTCATATAATGGATTTAGGTGGACCAGTAAATTTTGTCTGTTATAATAATCGAAATGCGTGATATGTACAGTAGTGTTCAGAATAATAGTAGTGCTATGTGACTAAAAAGATTAATCCAGGTTTTGAGTATATTTCTTATTGTTACATGGGAAACAAGATACCAGTAGATTCTCACAAATCCAACAAGACCAAGCATGCATGATATTCACACTCTTAAGGCTATGAAATTGGGGTATTAGTAAAAAAAAGTAGAGAAGGGGGTGTTCACAATAATAGTAGCATCTGCTGTTGATGCTACAAACTCAAAACTATTATGTTCAAACTGCTTTTATAGCAATCCTGTGAATCACTAAGCTAGTATTTAGTTGTATAACCACAGTTTTTCATGATTTCTTCACATCTGCGAGGCATTAATTTTGTTGGTTTGGAACCAAGATTTTGCTTGTTTACTAGTGTGTTTGGGGTCACTGTCTTGTTGAAACACCCATTTCAAGGGCATGTCCTCTTCAGCATAAGGCAACATGACCTCTTCAAGTATTTTGACATATCCAAACTGATCCATGATACCTGGTATGCGATATATAGGCCCAACACCATAGTAGGAGAAACATGCCCATATCATGATGCTTACACCACCATGCTTCACTGTCTTCACTGTGAACTGTGGCTTGAATTCAGAGTTTGGGGGTCGTCTCACAAACTGTCTGCAGCCCTTGGACCCAAAAAGAACAATTTTACTCTCATCAGTCCACAAAATATTCCTTCATTTCTCTTTAGGCCAGTTGATGTGTTCTTTCGCACATTGTAACCTCTTCTGCACGTCTTTTATTTAACAGAGGGACTTTGCCAGGGATTCTTGCAAATAAATTAGCTTCACACAGGCGTCTTCTAACTGTCACAGCACTTACAGGTAACTCCAGACTGTCTTTGATCATCCTGGAACTGATCAATGGGTGAGCATTTACCATTCTGGTTATTCTTCTATCCATTTTGATGGTTGTTTTCCATTTTCTTCCACGCGTCTGTTTTTTTTGTTCATTTTAAAGCACTGGAGATCACTGTACGTGAACAGCCTATAATTTTTTGCACCTGCGGATAAGTTTTCCCCTCTCCAATCAACTTTTTATTCAAACTATGCTGTTCTTCTGAACAATGTCTTGAAAGTCCCATTTTCCTCAGGCTTTCAAAGAGAAAAGCATGTTCAACAGGTGCTGGCTTCATCCTTAAATAGGGGACACCTGATTCACACCTGTTTGTTCCACAAAACTCACTGACTGAATGCCACACTACTATTATTGTGAACACCCCCTTTTCTACTTTTTTTTTTTTTTTTTTTTACCAATAGCCCAATTTCATAGCCTTAAGAGTGTGCATATCATGAATGCTTGGTCTTGTTGGATTTGTGAGAATCTACTGAATCTACTGGTACCTTGTTTCTCATGTAACAATATAACAATACAGAAATATACTCAAAACCTGAATTAATCTTTTTAGTCACATAGCACTACTATTATTCTGAACACTACTGTATAAGATGGACAAAATCCAGTATACGTATAAAACGGTCAAAATCCGTTATATGCTGTAAGGGATTAGTTACAGTCAGAAGGTGCCGAACGAGCTACAGGGAATACCCAGCACCAATTAGGGTTAAATATTTCCATGATTAAAAGCATGACCTTGAATTGGGACTTGTGCCAATTAATGACCAGGTCAAAACTTCATCTGAAAAAAATACACGCCTGCCTTAAGTAAGCGCCGGACATTATGTGCACTAAAAAGATTGGTACCTTGGAATCCTAAAGCCTGATTTACGCTTCTCCAGCTCCATATCTCCATGGCCATGCAATGACGTTTCCGACTCTGTTGGTCATATTTGCTGTCTTTCCAACCAAACGTATTTGATCCATAATCGAAATGTTAATGTGCTCAGATAATGGAATTCTAACAGCCTCGTACTCACCACTAACATGCCTCTAACATCCTTGTTTGTCCTCGTAGTAACCCGTACACAAACTGCCCCGTGCTGTTTTTGCTCAATTTTGAACTTCTCGAAATTAGCGCCACGCTCAGAGATGAGCTTCCTTAGCAGAATATTCTGCCTTTAAAAGCCATTATACGAGGGCTGTCAATAAAGTAACGGTCCGTTTTATTTTTTTCAAAAACTATATGGATTTCATTCATATGTTTTTACGTCAGACATGCTTGAACCCTCGTGCGCATGCGTGAGTTTTTCCACGCCTGTCGGTGATGTCATTCGCCTGTGAGCACTCCTTGTGGGAGGAGTCGTCCAGCCCCTCGTCGGAATTCCTTTGTCTGAGAAGTTGCTGAGAGACTGGCGCGTTGTTTGATCAAAATTTTTTCTAAACCTGTGAGACACATCGAAGTGGACACGGTTCGAAAAATTAAGATGGTTTTCAGTGAAAATTTTAACGGCTGATGAGAGATTTTGAGGTGATTCTGTCGCTTTAAGGACTTCCCACGGTGCGAGACGTCGCTCAGCGCTCTCAGCCGCCGTCGTCAGCCTGTTCAAGCTGAAAACCTCCACATTTCAGGCTCTATTGATCCAGGAAGTTGTGAGAGTTCAGAGACGTTTCAGAAGAAGTCGGTTTCAGCATTTTATCCGGATATTCCACTGTTAAAGGAGATTTTTTTAATGAAAGACGTGCGGACGGGTCCGCGCGTCGGGACGCAGCCGACGCAGTGCGGCGGCACAGGAAAAACACCTCTGTTGGAAGCCTTAAGGACAAGTTGGAACATGTCCTGCTGTTAAACAATTTCTCATATACTCACTCCACTGAAAGCCATCAAAAGCCGCCTGGATTTTACAAATGGTTATCAACACGGAGGTGTTTTTCCTGTGCCGCCGCACTGCGTCGGCTGCGTCCCGACGCGCGGACCCGTCCGCACGTCTTTCATTAAAAAAAATCTCCTTTAACAGTGGAATATCCGGATAAAATGCTGAAACCGACTTCTTCTGAAACTTCTCTGTTCTCTCACGAATTCCTGGATCAATAGAGCCTGAAATGTGGAGGTTTTCAGCTTGAACAGGCTGACGACGGCGGCTGAGAGCGCTGAGCGACGTCTCGCACCGTGGGAAGTCCTTAAAGCGACAGAATCACCTCAAAATCTCTCATCAGCCGTTAAAATTTTCACTGAAAACCAGCTTAATTTTTCGAACCGTGTCCACTTCGATGTGTCTCACAGGTTTAGAAAAAATTTTGATCAAACAACGCGCCAGTCTCTCAGCAACTTCTCAGACAAAGGAATTCCGACGAGGGGCTGGACGACTCCTCCCACAAGGAGTGCTCACAGGCGAATGACGTCACCGACAGGCGTGGAAAAACTCACGCATGCGCACGAGAGTTCAAGCATGTCTGACGTAAAAACATATGAATGAAATCCATATAGTTTTTGAAAAAAATAAAAAGGACCGTTACTTTATTGACAGCCCTCGTATAACGGCTGAGTGGATCCTTGTCATTTGATTGGTGCGTTGTATGTCACATGACATGGATTAATTCATCTCATTTGTGTTGCATTGCATTTAGAGTGCCGCTTGGTTCCATTTAGAGTGCAAATTCAGCTTGGGACTCTGGCGAGGGCGGTCGCATCTCCTCCACTCTCCCTTGTCTCTCTGCCTTTAACCTTCAAGTCCCGACTTCACCAGACTGTGAATTCCTCAAAACTATATTGGATTCTGGATCTATTGGACTACTATTGGATTAACCATGGAATTGATCAGCTGGTCTCTGAACGGTATTGACACCATTTTTTCTACAAGAAAGGTCAGGACGGGGAAACCTACCTGCCCAGATGGAATGCCCTGATCTACCGGAAAGTTGGCAAGATGGCGGCATCAAGAACCATGGGCCCTTGCTTGTCCGTCATGATTAACAAGGTTGGCAAGGCAGTGCATTCTCAGGCTGCGCTGACTCTTGAACTCAGACGCAAATTGGATACCTTGGACACCTTGGAGCTGATGCGTGCCTTGCAGTTGAAGCTGAAGGTTTCGGAGGCCGGTGAATATTCTTAATTCATAGTTGGGAATATTCTAAATTCATAATTGGGATTTGGCTGTTCAAGTGGAACTGTTGAAAGTGTTTTTCACTGCTCAGCTACAACATTCCAGGCTTATCTAGCCTCAAGGACAAATTGCCCACTGTTTACCTCCAGAGGAATTTATTCAGGCCTTGTTGAGATTATCCATTCTTATCTCAACCCACAAAGACAATAAACTGACTTACACATGGACTGAAGCATGCTCCAGCTTTTCCCTTTCACCTCCCTTCCTGCCCCGCCCAACCGCAGCAGGCCCCCGTTCCTCCCAAGCTGGCAGGCGGCGCAACTCCAGTTGCAGCGGCTACCACACACTCACATCGCCTCAATTTGGAAAACGGACTGTTTCAAGTTTAGTGCACATAAACAATGTCAAAATGTATATGTGTTGTCTTAATTCTGATGTGTACCATTATTACGGTAAACAAGTAATAATTGTGGATTAATTGCTGTTTGTCTGTGGAATGTGAGTGTGGCAATCTTGTTGTTGTAATGACAATGATAATAAAGCTATCCATCCATCCATCCAAATTTGGTTCCATGCGTTTGGTACCATTGCACTCTGCACGCACACGTGATCCTGCACACACGTGCTCACGCACACCCATGCACGCATGCCCACAAATGCTTGCGCAAGCACATGCACGCGCACCCACACCCACAACACGCGCGCTCATGTAAACAAAACAAATCCACTGTGCTGTCTGGAGGCTGTTAGCGGGAAGACAGAAAAGCTGGACTCAATTCTGATGTGATTTTTTTTTTTCGCTACACTGAGGACGTACAGTCTTTTTTGATGGCACATGCACGCACAAGCGCTGACCAGGTTGTGTGTGTGTGTGTGTGTGTGTGTGTGCGCGCGCGCGCGCGAAGATTTGATTGATCTAAGTGATGCTGCCAATTCTTGTAACACACACAAACACGCATAAAAAAAAAATCCACTCTGCTGTAAGCCATCGGGATGCATGAAAACCTGTTCACATGAAACACTGATGTGATTTTTGGCTGGACTATGGAACTACACAAAGTCTTTTTTTAATGGAAGCCTGAAGTCAGTGCACAGTATCACTGGACTACACGTTACACTGGAACACCAAAATGTAAGTCCCTTTTCTGTTGTTTATAAATTAATAAAATATCACATGACAAGGATCTATTTTAGCCGTTAGATAAAACAAATAATGAATGTTTTTACATTCTTTCAATGGAACAAATATTTAATTTGGTGAAAGCTGGAACAGGAACAGGATATCGAGGTGTAGTCGGGGGTAGGAGGGCTTCCGGTTTGGTGGGCTCAGGGTCTTGTCACTGCTTTTTGCAGTTGATGTGGTCCTGTTGGCTTCATCGGCCGGTGACCAACACTCACTGGATCAGTTCGCAGTCGAGTGTGAAGCGGCTGGGATGAGGATCAGCACCTCTAAATCTGAGGCCATGGTTCTCAACAGGAAACCGATGGATTGCCTACTCGGGGTAGGGAATACAGCCTTGCCCCAAGTGAAGGAGTTCAAGTACCTCAGGGTCTTGTTCACAAGTGAGGAGACGATGGAGTGTGACACTGGCCAGAGAACTGGCGCAGCAGGGGCAGTATTGTATTCGCTCTACTGCACTGTTGTGACGAAAAGGGAGCTGAGCCAAAAGGCGAAGCTCTCGATCTACTGGTCAATCTTCGTTTCTACTCTCACCTATGGTCATGAGTGTTGGGTCATGACCAAAAGAACTAGATCGCAGGTACAAGCGGCCGAAATGGGCTTTCTCAGGAGGGTGGCTGGTGTCTCCCTTAGAGACAGGGTGAGAAGTTCGGTCATCCGTGGGGAACTCGGAGTAGAGTTGCTGCTCCTTCGCATTGAAAGGAGCCAGCAGAGGTGGTTCGGGCATCTGGTAAGGATGCCTCCTGGGCACCTCCCAAGGGAGGTGTTCCAGGCATGTCCATCTGGGAGCAGACCCCGGGGAAGACCCAGGACTAGGTGGAGAGAATATATCTCTACACTGACCTGGGAACGCCTGTCAGAGGTGGTCAATGTGGCACAGGAAAGGGAAGTCTTGGGTCCCCTGCTGGAGCTGTTGCCTCCATGATCCGAACCCAGAAGAAAGCTGGAACATATCATTCAACGAGGCAAAGCCGAGTTGAATGGTTTGTTCCAGCTTTCAGTTCATGAAACAGTCGTACCACTGAACTCATAAACATTCATTATTTGTATACTATTCTCCCACCTTTGTTGAATAACTTGATTCATATCAAAAAACATACACCAAAAAAAAAACAAACAAAAACAAAAACAAAAAAAAAAACATGCTATGCGGCTCATTATTCATTATTCGGTGGGACCAGGGCTTTATGCTTTTGTCCGATGAGTCCGAATATCCAGTTTATACGATGATGGTTTGTGGGAGTCTTACTGTATACACTTTACGGAAAATGGTCCTGGTATGTTTCAATTGACAAATGCTCAGATTTGGAGTTAATTAGGATGGAAAGAAATGGCAATAAAATCTATTTAACTGCAGCCGTTTCAAGTTGTCAAACAAATTAGTGTGTTTCCCTTAATTAACCTCATTCGACAGCATGCACACAAAGCTTTGTATCAGACTTTGAATTTCCAAAGACAGCAAAAGGACTGCAGGAACTGAACTCCCCAACTTCAACTCTATGTATGTTGAGGGCTTGCAGAGGACAGCACAGGCCATCTGCAAGGATAACAGCCACCCGGGACATTCCCTGTTTGCTCCTTTGCTGTTGTGGAAGAGGTACTGCATTATCAGGACATGGACTAATAGGCTAAGGACCAGCTTTTTCCCCAGAGCTGTAGCCTCCATCCCACCCCCTCCCCCTCCCACAAACATTCAGTAACAGATATCAACATGTGCAATTATTAACACTGTGTGTTGACATATCTAAAACTATCCTACCTCACTAAGAATTAAGCACCTTAATAATTATTTATTAAGCAGCTTTTTTAAGGAATATCATCATCCTGTGAAGATGTTCATTGTTTTTAAAGCTGCTGTTGTGTTTTTTTGTGTATAGCTGTTTGAAAAGTGCTACCAGAATTTCATTGCAGAAATGCAATGACAAACATCTATTCTATTCGCCTTTGTTCTCGTCGACTTACTGCATTTGTTGTGACAGTTGTGCTCGAATCTGTAGAACTTGGCTTATCGGCACCTGGATTTCCTCTGAAGGGGAACAAGCACAGCCATTAATTCCCCAATTCTGTGACACTCATCGCTGTCTGATCACTGCTTGCTAACAGACTCACCGGTCTCCATGTCTCCTTCTTGGAACGCTGAGTCCAGCACCTGGTTGCACCAGTCCTCCTGGGAGAAGTCCTCCAGTGTGCTGCCATCAGACTCCATCTCCTGATACAGCCCACTGCTGTTGATCAGCACCGGAGCACAGCCCTGGGCGTCCCAGCCTCCCTGGCCAAACACCTTCTCCAGCTGCTCGATCGTGTAGCTGCTCTTCCTTTTGCCGATGCCGTGTTCCTTCACTCGGCTGTAGCATCGTCGTAGTGTCTGGGTGTAATTGGAGATGAAGGTGGATGATGGTATGGATTAGGACAGCAGTAAGGGAACTCCAAAAAGGGCCAGATACAAAAAACAAGTAAAGCTGATTACTGGAACCTACTGAATGTGCTCCAAGTCCACTTCCAGTTGCAACGGAATTTGCATGCATGTTTACTACAATGTGAAATTTTTACAAGTTTATCCAAAACAGAATTATGCACTTGAACTGGAATCTTGTATATATCCATTTGTAAATATAATAAGAACTTATTTGCTGCTTGCTTCTTATTTTTTGTCCACTTGTAACTTAAAAAGAATCACGTTTAAAGCACACAGAATTTCACATATCTCATTCATCAGTACCAAAAAAAAAAAAAAAAAAAAAAAAAAGGAACGTATGTTTTATGTGGTATAAAACTTATGGATTTTAAAATATCTAAAGCTGTTATATACATGCAGTCACCTGTGTCGAGCTTCCGCTGCTAGAAATTTGTACCATGGCAACTATCTGGCTTCATGTTTCATTCACTTTGGTCTGTAAATTAGGAGAAACTTATTTACCCAATTCTTTTGCATTTGTATAATACTGTATATAAAAATAAAAACAAAACAAAAAAAAACAAAAGGCTTGCTGACCTAACCATGTTGAGGATTTGGGTTAAATACAATATTATCAGCTTTTTAAAATTTGTAGCAGGAGGGTTTGCAATTTATGCACAATTTATAGTGAGGAAAATAAGTATTTGAACACCCTGCGGTTATGCATGTTCTCCCACTTAGAAATCATGGAGGGGTCTGAAATTTTTATCTTAGGTGCATGTCCACTGTGAGAGACAATCTTAAAAAAAAATCCGGAAATCACAATGTATGATTTTGTAATAATTTATTTGTATGTTACTGCTGCACATACGTATTTGATCACCTACCAACCAGCAAGAATTCTGGCTCACACAGACCGGTTAATTTTTCTTTAAGAAGCCCTCTTATTCTGCACTCTTTACCTGTATTAATTGCACCTGTTTGAACTTGTTACCTGCATAAAAGACACCTGTTCACACACTCAGTCAATCACACTCCAACCTGTCCACCATAGCCAAGACCAAAGAGCTGTCTAAGGACACCAGGGACAAAACTGTAGACCTGCACAAGGCTGGGATGGACTACAGGACAACAGGCAAGCAGCTTGGTAGAAGACAACTTATGATTATTTATTAGAAAGTGGAAGAAACACAAGATGACTGTCAATCTCCCTCAGTCTGGGATTCCATGCAAGATCTCACTTTGTGGGGTAAGGATGATTCTGAGAATGCTCAGAACTACACAGGAGGACCTGGTCAATGACCTGAAGAGAGCTGGGACCACAGTCTCAAAGATTACATTAGTAACACATGATGCTGTCATGGTTTAAAATCCTGCAGGGCAGCAAGGTCCCCCTGCTCAAGCCAGCACATGTCCAGGCCAGTTTGAAGTTCACCAGTGACCATCTGGATGATCCAGAGGAGGCATGGGAGAAGGTCATGTGGTCAGATGAGACCAAAATAGAGCTTTCTGGAATCAACTCCACTTACCATGTTCAGGGGATGAGAACAACCCCAAGAAAACCATCCTAACCGTGAGGCATGGGGGTGCAAACATCATACTCTGGGGGTGCTCTTCTGCAAAGGGGACAGGATGACTGCACCGTATTGAAGGGAGGATGGATGGGGTCGTGTATTGCGAGATTTTGGCAAACAACCTCCTTCCCTCAGTAAGAGGATTGAAGATGGGTCATGGTTGGGTCTTCCAGCATGACAATGACCCCAAACACACAGCCAGGGCAACTAAGGCGGGGCTCCGTAAGAAGCATGTCAAGGTCCTGGAGTGACCTGGCCAGTCTCCAGACCTGAACGCAATAGAAAATATTTGGAGCGAGCTGAAACTCCAAACCTGAAAGATCTAGAGAAGATCTGTATGGAGGAGTGGACCAAAATCCCTGCTGCAGTGTGTGCAAACCTAGTGAAAAACTCCAGGAAACGTTTGACCTCTGTAATTGCAAACAAAGGCTACTGTACCAAATATTAATATTGATTTTCACAGGTGTTCAAATACTTATTTGCAGCAGTAACATACAAATAAATTATTAAAAAAAATCATACATTGTGATTTCCGGATTTTTTTTTTTTTTTTTTTTTTTTTAAGATTATGTCTCTCACAGTGGACATGCACCTAAGATGAAAACTTGCAAAATCGCAGGGTGTTCAAATACTTATTTTCCTCACTGTATGTTTTATTTATTTAAGAGCAGGTAGCTGAGTGGAAAAGGAGCTGGTCTGACAATACTGTATGTAGACCTGTGTTTGAATCCCACTCATGCTACCTGTCTGTGTCCTTGGACAAGACACTTAATCCACAATCATCTCGGTCGTCATGGCAATCCCTCAGTAGGGAGGAAGGTTGTCTCTTGATCAGTTCCTGGATGGGATGGTGGACGCGGAGATGACTGAACAGGTCCAGTGCTGTGCACCGTTTCTGATAAACACTGGATGCAATTGCTGTGGGAAGCTTCAGCCAGTCAGGTTCTTGCGCGCTCACCTTCCTCTTTCTCCTCTTTGTTGTTCATCTGCATTTTTTCAAAGACTTCTAGTCCTGTGTGGATCATTCGTTGCCAGCTGGCTTGGTCCCCTCACCTGTTCCAGGTTTTCCAGTCGATGTAGCAGTTCTTGAGGTTGTGCTTTAGGAGGTCCTGGTAGCGTTTCTTCTGCTCTCCTTTGGACCATTTTCCTTTGCTCAGTTAGGAGTAGAAGATCTGCTTGGGAAGTCAGCTGTCATTCATCCTAACAGCATGACCCACCCACAAAGCTGGTTCTTGATGATGATACACTCTCTGCTCTGGAACTTGCTTCAGCCAGGACGCTGATGTTGGTATGGTAGTCTTTCCCACTGATGCAGACGATACTCCTCGGACAATTTTGGTGGACTCACTACAGCAGGGGAGGGCAATTATTTTTTGCAAAGGGCCAAATGACAAACAGAAAATATTCCAGAGGGCCGGGCTAAAAGGCTAAACTCAAGTCTGCACCATAATAATTTCATTCCTACATAAAAAGCAGTAAATACCATTGTTTTGACAAATTACATGTTCAGATTAGGCAATAAAAAAAAGAGGTTACCTTACAAAAATGTAATGTATTCAATCAAATTTTCCAAGACAATAGTAAACAAAATGTGAAACCTTTCTGATTCTATATTTGTGATCATTTTTACTTACTTTGACCCAAAAATGCATTTGAGTTTAATATACTGTTGAAACTGAAACTTACTGTTGGAACAAGGAGGTTCTTAGCTTTCTGAAGACATCACATCAATTGTCATTGTAAACCAGATATTAAAGACGAGTCACAATATCATTAGAGAGAAAGATGACCCACCTTATGTCAAAAGTGATTTATGGCCCTGTCAGCCAATCAGAATCAATGACGTCACTATGTCCCGCCCCTAAGCCCCTCCCCTAGTCCCGCCTCCAAGCCCCGCCCCTATGACATCACAGCCAATCAGAATCGACTATGCCACTAAGCCCTGCCCCCCGTTATGACATCACGGCCAATCAGAATCGATGACGTCACTATGTCCCGCCCCTAAGCCCGTCCCCTAGTCCCGCCTTCAAGCCCCGCCCCCTATGACATCACAGCCAATCAGAATCGATTACGTCACTATGTCCCGCCCCTGGCTCCTCCCCTAGCCCCACCCTCAAGCTCCTCCCCTAGCCCCGCCCCAAGCACCGCCTCCAAGCCCTACCTCCCCTCCCACCCGGGTCTAATATTTTAATGTCATTTTATTTCATGAATTAAAGAATGATTAAAAATACCTAGATCTTTTTAATGTATTAAAGAATTAACTAATTCTGAAATAATTAAACATAAATCAGTGTCTATTATCTAATACCCCTTTAATATTTTTAATTCTTAAATTAAAGCGCCTCCTTTTATGGTTTTTTAATGCCTCAATTAAAGAAGGAATAAAAAATACCGTATCTTATGCATAATTATGGGAGGTTTTCTTCAATTTAGTGATTAAACACCAATATTTTAATACGCCTTTAATATTTCTTAATTCTTAAATTATCGCGTTTCCTTTTCTGTTTTTTTAATTCGTAAATTAAAGAAGGGAAACAAATAGCCGTCTCTCTCGGGTGTAAGTCTTTGCAGCAAGACGGTCAAATACCCACGCATAGAGCTGCTCGCGGAAACATGACCCCACGGCTGTAATACCTGTTGCAGACGCTAGCTGTGTCTGTGTGTGCGTGCGTGCGTGCGTGCGTGAGTGTCAGGCCAGATGGTCTTTTATAACATAGTAGAGAAGCGTTCGTCACGCTTGTTTGAAGGCTGAAAAAAACAAAGCTCCTTCTCACTCACGCCAAATGGCGTTTCTTTTAAGATATTAGCCGATCGATCATGGTGCGCGGGACACCCGCTGATCGGAGATGCTGCCCCGAGGTGATGAACCCGAAAAATCAACAAACTTTGGTCTCACTCACGCCAAATGGTGTTTCTTTTAAGATATTAGCCGATCGATCATGGTGCGCGGGACACCCGCTGATCGGAGATGCTGCCAAGAGGTGATGAACCCGAAAAATCAACAAACTTTGGTCTCACTCACATCCCTGGGAAGGAGTCACCGCGCATTTCCACTACGACCGGTGAAGAGTGAAGATGCCTGGACCCCCAGCTATGGGTATAAAATAGAATAAATTTGCGGAAAAAAAAATCCTGAAAAACCATGTTGTTTAATTAAGTTTTCTTGTCTTCGAGCAGAGTGCGAAAACCGCATCAGCTTTCAGGGTAAGTGATTTAAGTAATCTGTTTTGATAGAAATGACTGTTTTTAAATGATGCACGCCGTCTGAAACTGTGTCTTTTTTTTTTTTTAGACAAAACCACGCAGACGGTCCAGAGCGCGTTCGGACCCGTCCTCGGTAATATTACAGAATATCCGCTTGCGAGGGTGGTGCTTTGTATTCATTTATTTATGTTAATTCTAGAAATCAAGTCAGAGCCCCCTGAAGAAGTTCAAAGGCTGGAAGCCCCGACTTCACCACGCAGATGTAAGTACAGCGATCGAAATTAAATCACGGTTAAAACTCTGGAATAACCCGATTTTTTCTTGTCACAGCCCATGGAGAAGCGGGTCAGCGGGAGAGAACCGTAAAACGATCCACGGATGTACACGGTAAGGAGACGGAGTTTATGTATTTATTTATTTTAAAAATTTAATAACTAACAATTTTCTCTTTTTTTCAGCACGCGGTGGAGGGAGACCGTCTATTTTCCACCGACACGCAAGGCTCGAAGATATTCTGAGCTGGGATTAACCTCATCTCGCAACTTTTTTGAAAATGTGTATTATGTTTTTATATTTTCTTTTTTTTTTCTTATTCCGATGGAACGGGAGAATTCATTTTGAAGAGGTATATTAATTGATTTTCTTGAGGTAGATTCATCCCGGTACAGATTTTAAAAGATGGAAGGAAAGAATTCAGATCGGGAAAATAACTTCGGACGTGTATTGGATTTAAACGCTTCAATAATCGACTCAGCAGGGAGCGCTCCTGGAACAGATGGCCCATTACCCGAGGCGTTAAATTCACCGCCTCGAAATAACATCGAGTCCGGAGAGAGACTTTTAAGCCGTGTTCGTTTAACACCGTTAAATGAGGCTCTTAACAATTTGGCGGCTGAACGAGAATCGGAAGAAATTAACCCCTACATCATTTCTGCGATTAACGCTATAAATTCGACGGTCCAGTCTGATACTGAAGAGCCCCCTGACCCCCCGCACACCCCGCCTCCAGACGAGTCCGGTACCGCGGCGTTGAACCAGGTACGCCTGACTCCACTAAATAACGCCGTAAACCTCCTTGCGTGTGAAGTTAATCCTCACGTCCAATCCGCGGTGGATCAATCAATCAATCAATTTTTTTATATAGCGCCAAATCACAACAAACAGTTGCCCCAAGGCGCTTTATATTGTAAGGCAAGGCCATACAATAATTATGTAAAACCCCAACGGTCAAAACGACCCCCTGTGAGCAAGCACTTGGCTACAGTGGGAAGGAAAAACTCCCTTTTAACAGGAAGAAACCTCCAGCAGAACCAGGCTCAGGGAGGGGCAGTCTTCTGCTGGGACTGGTTGGGGCTGAGGGAGAGAACCAGGAAAAAGACATGCTGTGGAGGGGAGCAGAGATCGATCACTAATGATTAAATGCAGAGTGGTGCATACAGAGCAAAAAGAGAAAGAAACAATGCATCATGGGAACCCCCCAGCAGTCTACGTCTATAGCAGCATAACTAAGGGATGGTTCAGGGTCACCTGACCTCACAGTATTACTAGAGCTCAGGGTAATGCCATCCAGAGTAAGGATCTGGTTAGACACCATGTTTCTAAGATTTGTGGGGCCAAGTACAATAACTTCAGTTTTATCTGAGTTTAAAAGCAGGAAATTAGAGGTCATCCATGTCTTTATGTCTGTAAGACAATCCTGCAGTTTAGCTAATTGGTGTGTGTCCTCTGGCTTCATGGATAGATAAAGCTGGGTATCATCTGCGTAACAATGAAAATTTAAGCAATACCGTCTAATAATACTGCCTAAGGGAAGCATGTATAAAGTGAATAAAATTGGTCCTAGCACAGAACCTTGTGGAACTCCATAATTAACTTTAGTCTGTGAAGAAGATTCCCCATTTACATGAACAAATTGTAATCTATTAGACAAATATGATTCAAACCACCGCAGCGCAGTGCCTTTAATACCTATGGCATGCTCTAATCTCTGTAATAAAATTTTATGGTCAACAGTATCAAAAGCAGCACTGAGGTCTAACAGAACAAGCACAGAGATGAGTCTACTGTCCGAGGCCATAAGAAGATCATTTGTAACCTTCACTAATGCTGTTTCTGTACTATGATGAATTCTAAAACCTGACTGAAACTCTTCAAATAGACCATTCCTCTGCAGATGATCAGTTAGCTGTTTTACAACTACCCTTTCAAGAATTTTTGAGAGAAAAGGAAGGTTGGAGATTGGCCTATAATTAGCTAAGATAGCTGAGTCAAGTGATGGCTTTTTAAGTAATGGTTTAATTACTGCCACCTTAAAAGCCTGTGGTACACAGCCAACTAACAAAGATAGATTGATCATATTTAAGATCGAAGCATTAAATAATGGTAGGGCTTCCTTGAGCAGCCTGGTAGGAATGGGGTCTAATAAACATGTTGATGGTTTGGATGAAGTAACTAATGAAAATAACTCAGACAGAACAATCGGAGAGAAAGAGTCTAACCAAATACCGGCATCACTGAAAGCAGCCAAAGATAACGATACATCTTTGGGATGGTTATGAGTAATTTTTTCTCTAATAGTTAAAATTTTGTTAGCAAAGAAAGTCATGAAGTCATTACTAGTTAAAGTTAATGGAATACTCAGCTCAATAGAGCTCTGACTCTTTGTCAGCCTGGCTACAGTGCTGAAAAGAAACCTGGGGTTGTTCCTATTCTCTTCAATTAGTGATGAGCAGAAAGATGTCCTAGCTTTACGGAGGGCCCTTTTATAGAGCAACAGACTCTTTTTCCAGGCTAAGTGAAGATCTTCTAAATTAGTGAGACGCCATTTCCTCTCCAACTTACGGGTTATCTGCTTTAAGCTACGAGTTTGTGAGTTATACCACGGAGTCAGGCACTTCTGATTTAAAGCTCTCTTTTTCAGAGGAGCTACAGCATCCAAAGTTGTCTTCAATGAGGATGTAAAACTATTGACGAGATACTCTATCTCACTTACAGAGTTTAGGTAGCTACTCTGCACTGTGTTGGTATATGGCATTAGAGAACATAAAGAAGGAATCATATCCTTAAACCTAGTTACAGCGCTTTCTGAAAGACTTCTAGTGTAATGAAACTTATTCCCCACTGCTGGGTAGTCCATTAGAGTAAATGTAAATGTTATTAAGAAATGATCAGACAGAAGGGAGTTTTCAGGGAATACTGTTAAGTCTTCTATTTCCATACCATAAGTCAGAACAAGATCTAAGATATGATTAAAGTGGTGGGTGGACTCATTTACTTTTTGAGCAAAGCCAATAGAGTCTAATAATAGATTAAATGCAGTGTTGAGGCTGTCATTGTCAGCATCTGTGTGGATGTTAAAATTGCCCACTATAATTATCTTATCTGAGCTAAGCACTAAGTCAGACAAAAGGTCTGAAAATTCACAGAGAAACTCACAGTAACGACCAGGTGGACGATAGATAATAACAAATAAAACTGGTTTTTGGGACTTCCAATTTGGATGGACAAGACTAAGAGTCAAGCTTTCAAATGAATTAAAGCTCTGTCTGGGTTTTTGATTAATTAATAAGCTGGAATGGAAGATTGCTGCTAATCCTCCACCCCGGCCCGTGCTACGAGCATTCTGACAGTTAGTGTGACTCGGGGGTGTTGACTCATTTAAACTAATATATTCATCCTGCTGTAACCAGGTTTCTGTAAGGCAGAATAAATCAATATGTTGATCAATTATTATATCATTTACCAACAGGGACTTAGAAGAGAGAGACCTAATGTTTAATAGACCACATTTAACTGTTTTAGTCTGTGGTGCAGTTGAAGGTGCTATATTATTTTTTCTTTTTGAATTTTTATGCTTAAATAGATTTTTGCTGGTTATTGGTAGTCTGGGAGCAGGCACCGTCTCTACGGGGATGGGGTAATGAGGGGATGGCAGGGGGAGAGAAGCTGCAGAGAGGTGTGTAAGACTACAACTCTGCTTCCTGGTCCCAACCCTGGATAGTCACGGTTTGGAGGATTTAAGAAAATTGGCCAGATTTCTAGAAATGAGAGCTGCTCCATCCAAAGTGGGATGGATGCCGTCTCTCCTAACAAGACCAGGTTTTCCCCAGAAGCTTTGCCAATTATCTATGAAGCCCACCTCATTTTTTGGACACCACTCAGACAGCCAGCAATTCAAGGAGAACATGCGGCTAAACATGTCACTCCCGGTCTGATTGGGGAGGGGCCCAGAGAAAACTACAGAGTCCGACATTGTTTTTGCAAAGTTACACACCGATTTAGTGTTAATTTTAGTGACCTCCGATTGGCATAACCGGGTGTCATTACTGCCGACGTGAATTACAATCTTACCAAATTTACGCTTAGCCTTATCAATCAATCAACTTTTTTCTTGTATAGCACCAAATCACAACAAACAGCCTTAGCCAGCAGTTTCAAATTTCCTTCAATGTCGCCTGCTCTGGCCCCCGGAAGACAATTGACTATGGTTGCTGGTGTCGCTAACTTCACATTTCTCAAAACAGAGTCGCCAATAACCAGAGTTTGATCCTCGGCGGGTGTGTCGTCGAGTGGGGAAAAACGGTTAGAGATGTGAACGGGTTGGCGGTGTACACGGGGCTTCTGTTTAGGGCTACGCTTCCTCCTCACAGTCACCCAGTCGGCCTGCTTTCCCGGCTGCTCAGGATCTGCCAGGGGGAAACTAACGGCGGCTAAGCTACCTTGGTCCGCACCGACTACAGGGGCCTGGCTAGCTGTAGAATTTTCCACGGTGCGGAGCCGAGTCTCCAATTCGCCCAGCCTGGAATTAAATCAAACGCCTAACGACGCTCGCGCTTTTTCACCTTTAAGAAGTCCCTCCCCGCGCAATGCCCCCGGAGAAGAGATTTTAAACGCAGCTCGTTTAACCCCGATAAACGTGGCAATCTCTGTTTTGACGGAAGACGGGGATGATGCACGCCCGGGGCCAAGCCGACACTCTCCCATGACGGGCGGTGGGGCTGCTAACGTCATCAGGAGACCTGCTTTTAACAATATCGAAATCAGGCAGCCTCTAAATTTCCACCGCGCCGACGAAATTCCCGACTACGCGGAATTTTACCTTAACGTCGTAGGGGCTCTTCATAACTCTGTCGAAAAGGCTTTAACACACGCCAGAGCCGGGGACTTTATCCAAACGGAGATTCGTGGGGACTCAGTCTACAACGAGGCCGCTTTGATCAGCTCATATAACGACGCGGGCGATGTGACGGGCTTCGAGAATCTGCTAGAACGATTGATACAAACGAATTCCAACGTTTTATCCGACGAGTCTCTGGAATTAGTGGTCCAAGTCATCCGCAACCAGAACAGGGCGGGGAAGCGCAGAATAGATGACCTCCTCCATCACGAGGTTCTGAGGAAAAAATCCAAATGCCTTAATATCGTGTATAATCCTGACAACAGTTTATGTTTCGCGATAAACCTCGTTCAGTTATTGAATCCTCATCTGACTACGCACGAGGTGGAGCAGCGCGGGCTGGCGTTACAAAATAGCGTCGGATTAACGGAAGCTACGCCGGTATCTTTAGAGCAGGTGGGAAAATTTGAAAACGTTCTGGGTTGTAAAATTGTGGTGTTTTTCAGAGCCGAAGGGGAGAGAAAGCTGACAAAATTCCAGACAGGAATACCGGCGCTGCAGAAAACTCTTTTCGTTTTTCTGTTTATTAATCATTTTTACGGAAAAAGTGTCGCTCTCCCACCTGTTACAGCCTGCATAAACAGCCGAAGTATCGTCCTTCCGCCGGTAAGTTCGTTAATGTGTGTGATAACAGAAAAAAATGCTCTCGATGTAAACGCGAGTATTACATAGCGTTTTCTAAAAACAGCGCTCCGCACGTGTGTAAACAAAAGAGGTGTCATATATGCGGCGAGGCTCTCCAGGAGCCGAGCGAGGGTCACCTCTGCTATATGACGCCGCTCAAAGCTGAAGAGACGCATTCAGAGAAATATGTTTTTTATGATTTTGAAACGTATGTCGATAATAACGGGGAACACGTGCCGTTTTACGTCAGCGCTGTAACAAAGACGGGTGATTTTTGGAGCGCATGGGGGACAGACTGCGTAGCCCGCTTCTTTAAACATTTTAGAACGAGAAAATTCAAAGAATACGTGTTCATCACTCACAACTCAAAAGGTTTTGATGGCTATTTGCTTGTAAAGTATTTAGTCCAGCAGGGCGTAACCCCCGCTGTGATTATGACCGGGAGTAAACTATTAATCATGACAGACGCCGCCTTTAAACAGAAATATATAGATTCGTTATCTTTCCTTACAATGCGCTTATCTCAGATGCCTAAAGCCCTGGGAATCCGACTGAAAGACGAAATCGTCCGCAAAGGTTACTTTCCGCACCTGTTCAGTTCAGAAAAAAATCTGAACTATGTCGGTCCGTACCCTGACTCTGCGGCTTACGGGGTCGCAAATATGTCAGAGGGAGAAAGAGAGGAATTTAACGCGTGGTACGTGCACCAAAAAAAAAAATTTCGATTTTAAAGCCGAGGCCGTTATGTATTGTGATAACGATACAAAAATCCTGGCTGCAGCCTGCTCCAAATTTATGTCTGAATTCATCGCTGAAACACGCGTGGATCCTTTTACCTGCGTTACAATCGCCTCGGCGTGTATGAAAGTCTTCCAAACTAACTTTCTTGCTCCAAAAACGCTGGCGATCCCCTCCGCTGACAATTATAGAACGATGCATAAAAAATATTCGGACGTGGCCGTGCAGTGGTTAGAATTGGTTGCTGAGACGCAAAACATTATCATCGATCACGCTCTAAACAGGGGCGAGAAAAAAATAGGAGGTTATTATGTTGATGGGTATGCTCAGATTGACGGCTGGATAAAAGTGTGGGAGTTTCTCGGGTGTTTTTACCACGGGTGTGCAAGGTGTTTTACACAGCACGAAATAAACCCTCTCACAAACACCTCATTTGGAGAGCTCCACGCAGCGTGTCAGAAAAAAATAGCCTTTCTGCGGGCTATGCCGGGCGTCACCCTCAGCGTAATTTGGGAGCATTAGTGGCTTGAAATGAGGCTGAGGGATGAGAGCGTTCGGTGTTTCCTCGCCCGCAGGGGGTTACCGGCGCCCCTCGAACCTCGCAACGCTTTATACGGCGGTCGGACTTGCGCGTCCCGTCTGAGGTACACGGCTAAGCAAGATGAGAGGGTCTATTATGTCGACGTGACCTCGCTGTATCCTTATGTTAACGTAAATTTCACATATCCCACGGGGCATCCGGAAATGATCGAGAGAAATTTCCGAGACCCCAGGACTTATTTCGGGCTCATCAAAGCCATCGTGTATCCGCCCCGGGGGCTAAAATTCCCCGTCCTCCCACACAGAACTCCTCACGGTAAACTGGTGTTTACTCTGTGTCGCACCTGCGCTGATGAAAATAATCAAGCTGCAGCGTGCACACAGTCAGCAGCAGAGAGCTCTGTCTGGGACTTGGACGACCCCGGAATTCCACAAAGCTCTGGATACAGGCTATGTTGTAGCTAAGATTTTTGAAGTCTGGCATTTTGAGGAAAAAAGTGATAAAATCTTTGAGGGGTACATAAACACCTTCTTAAAACACAAGCAGGAAGCCTCTGGTTTACCTCCCGAATTTGATAAAGACCCCGAGAGCAGAGAAAAATATATCACGGACTACTGGCTGAATCAGAAGATTCGTTTAGACCCAGAAAAAAAGTCACAATCTGGCAAAACGACAGATGGCTAAGATCTGCCTCAACTCCTTCTGGGGGAAATTCGCCCAGAGGTCAAATCTGACGCAGACCGCGTTCGTTAAAAACGCTGACGGTCTGTTCAGGTATCTGTTTTCCTGAAGAGTACGAGGTCACATATCTAACATTCCTCAGCAGTCAGGTGGCTATGGTTCAATGGAGGTACGGCCCGCGGTACGTCAGCCGACCGGGTAAAGCCGTCAATATTTTCATCGCAGCCTTTACAACGGCGTACGCGCGTTTGACCTTGTACGGTTTTATGGAGGCTGTGGCAAATCCTGACAGGATTCTGTATTATGATACCGATAGCCTGATTTACGTTTGTAGGCGGGGTGAAACCCTGCTGCCTACCGGTAATTATCTGGGGCAGCTCACCGACGAGTTGAACGGCGACGTCATCACAGGGTTTGCAGCGGCGGGGCCTAAAAGTTACGCATATAAAACCGCACGAGGTAAAACGGTCATGCGTGTGAAGGGGATCACTCAAACCCACGAAAGCTGTCAGAAAATAAACTTTGACAGCGTCAAAGATCTGGTCGAGGGTTATATAAAAGATCCCGCCCTCGCTGCATCTATCAAAACGCCGCAGCAGGGAATTAAACGTCATAAAAGCAGTTTCAGCTTGACAAATGTGTCATTTCAAAAATCCTTCAGGGTGGTGTATGACAAGCGGCGTCTTTTAAAGGACGGGGAAACCGAGCCGTTCGGATTTTGAAACATGTCTCACTCGGGAAATACGGTGGAGATTGACCCCAGACTTCAGCTCCCATTCTCCTGTCTCATCGTTGGACCGAGTGGTTCGGGAAAGACTGTGTTTGTGAAAACATTGCTGGAAAATTGTAGCCATGCTATGAGATATGTGCCTGACAACATTGTATGGCTGTATACGTCTGAACAACCTCTGTATTCTGAACTGAAGAATAAAAATATTAAATTTGTAAGAGGACTCCCTGGCTAATTTCTGGACGACAGCCTTTTCCCTGAAGGTCAGAGCCATCTGGTTATTTTGGACGATCTCATCTTTCAAGCAGCGGATCATCCTGAAGTTGTAAGAATTTTCACCCAGTATAGACATCACCGGAATATGAGCGTCATCATGATCACACAGAAGGTGTTTCATAAAGGGAAATACATTCGAACCATCAGTTTGAATTGTAATTATATGGTGCTGTTTAAAAACCCCAGAGACAAGTTACAGATGAACATTCTGGCTCAGCAAATGTTTCCCGGCAGAAAATTTTTTTTGGAGGCTCTTGATGATGCTACGAGCGTACCTTACAGGTATTTATTACTGGCTTGCACGCAGGAGTGTCCAGATCAGTTCAGACTGAGATCGGGATTACTCCCGCACAAGTGGCCCACGGTTTATTTGCAGAAAGATAAACGGACATGAGCTCTCTTTTAAAAAGGAACGCCCCCGCTCTTAAAGCGCTAATCAGAGCCGGGGCGAGGGAGCGTCACCACAGCCTGAAGACCTGCAGGCCGGAGCTTCTGAAAACTTTATCCGAGATCGCTTTGAATATATTAAAGGGGAATATCGCCTTGAGCGACTCTCAATTCCGGGCCTTGAAAAAACGAAAGAGTTTTACGTCTTCTGGCCGACAGAAAAACCAGTTATAAAAAGAAGCGGGGAGCGTCGATTCAGACGGGCGGCTTTCTCCTGCCTCTGCTCGCCGCGGCCCTGCCCGTTATAACGAGTCTAATAGTACCCAGAGGATAATGGCGTTCAAAGCGGCGCAAAAGATGTTTTTACTCACTCCACAGCAGATGCTTCAACTCAGTCATTCCGTTCCGCCGAGCGGAAATAACATCAGACAAACGGCAGAAAATGATTTAGACTCGCGAATGCGAGGTATACTGGAAGATCGTACTCACTCTCCTTATGAAAAAATTAAAAAGTATGAGGCTCTGCTGCAGCGCTATTTAACCCTGATCAAACAGGGGGAACTCGAATCACGCGTTTCACCCCCGCAAGAGACTCGCGTCGCTAAGCAACCTGAGGAGGAGGGGGTGGAGGATGAGGAGGTGGATGAGACTGTCACAGAGGTCCTGAAGAATATCCCCTCCAGAGAGCGTAGAAACGCTGAATATATTATGAGGAAATTATCGATGGGTGATATGCGCTGGACTCCGTCGGGGGAATTTATTTACAAGGGGAAAGTCGTGAGGGGGTCTCACGCCATAGATCTTATGAAACATCTCGGATCCTCGTTCAAGAAATCGAGCCCCCCTACAGGCTGGTTGAAGTTCCTCAATATTTTACAGGAGCGGAACATTCCGGTGGCGTGCGTATCAAACCCGCAAGCCCGCGAGCAGTTTCAGAAGCTTAAAAAAGGCCGGAGCAGCTCGTCGGATGAATCCCTTCTTTTAACCGATTCGCCGGCCAGGAAGAAACTTAAGAAAAAAAAAAGACTTCCAACGCTGGGAAGGTTTCTCACCATAAAAGGAGGGTATCGAATTAAAAACTGACTGGATATTATGATCAAGATTCTTTAAAATACATCGCAGTCAGTCAGTCACGTTTTTGTATATTGTTACTAATAAAACACCGACTGAAACTCATCTCTTCCCTTCATCACTTTTATTCGGCATATGGTTTAAAAAACAACTTTCAACACTTCTCTACTTAATAACAACGATGCAAAAAATGAAAAACATTAAAGGTATGATCGGGGGTGCATTTTCTACACATCCAGAACATTTTTCACAAAAAAAAACATTAAAAAAAATCAAAGGTCAAAGCTTCTTTCTACATTTAAAAACGGGGGTTTACATTATGCAAACGCGATAAAACTTTAAAGGTATGATCGGGAGGCCGCTCAACACATCCGGTCCGTTTTCAGGCAAAAAAAAAACCATTAAAAAATTTTAGGATCAAAGATTAACACGAACCGTGACAATTTTTAAACGCGTCCAAACGCGGTAAAACTTTAAAAGGTATGATCGGGAGGCCGCTCTCAACACATTCGGTCCGTTTTCATGCAAAAAAAAAAAACATTGAAAAATTTTAGGATCAAAGATTAACACGAACCGTGACAATTTTTAAACGCGTCCAAACGCGGTAAAACTTTAAAGGTATGATCGGGAGAGCGTTCTCAACACACCAGAAGCATTTTTTTCACAAAAATCGCGCATAAAAAATTCGAGGTCAAAGGTCAGCGCTTCTTTCTGCGCTTAGTAACGGGGGTTTAAATTATCCAAACGCGATAAAACTTTAAAGGTATGATCGGGAGAGCGTTCTAAGACGGGGGTTACATTTTCACACGGAAAAACATAAAAAAAATAGGAACGCCGGTTAACACAAGCCGTGACAATATTTAAACTCATGCAGAGGCCCTGCTAGCTGGTTACAGGAGGTATTGCAGCTTTTCTTAAGGCAATAACGATATCTTTTCACAAAATCAGAAACCAAATCATCGTTCGCGATAGTATTTTCGGTGTATAAAGACACCACGTCCTGGTATGACTTCCCAGTGGCTCTGTTATACAGATAATACACGCAGTGTTGTCCGCATACGTCCGATAACTCGTGCTGAAGCTGCTTGTTGTGATACACAATGTTTTTAACATCTGGGAGATTCTCCAGATATCGCAGGATGCTTTTAGGGTAGTAATCAAAGTCCGGGCTGAGGCCGAACGAGTCAAAAATGTGGCTCGACCATTTTTTTCAACGGTGAGCGCTAACCAGTGTTCCCCCGGTAAATGTCTAGGGTGGGTGTTTACAATGAAATATACGGGAGGGCCCGGCTTGATCCGGAATAACTCGTCAGACGCAAAAACACCGGCGAACAGGTCTCCTATTAAGCCCCTCATAACACCGTCCAATTCCAGGGTGTTCATCAGTAAAAATCCACAAGGACCTGTCGCTTGGAATTAATCTCCAGGAGAGAATCGTAACACGCGTACACTATCAGCGTGGTGGTATGCGGAGTCGCGACTCTGAATCTCATCTCATGTCGCAGGGTCCCTGTGGAGACGGGGCTCAGAGCGCCGCTGTCCTCCTCCGTGTTTAAATTGAAGACGTACAGCGCGTACCCGTGCGCAAAATCCTCCCGGTCTATACAGAGAGGCTGGTCTTTGAGGTGTCGTCCGGTCGCGGTGTAGAGATTGTAAAACTCCCTGACAGAGAGTTCGTTGTTAAATTCAGGCTGGAAAGCTTTAGCCGGCAGCTGTCTCCCGTTTTGACTGAGTGCGAGGTACTCCAGGTCATAGTGTGCAAATTCAAACGGGGACAGATCTATTCTCCCGCTGAATGCATTGTGATTCACCATACCCAGAACCACATATTTGGGCATGGTTCCTAAAAACAGGTTCTCCTGGTTGCATATCCTGGAATGGCTGGGGATCACGTAAGTCTTAACGTTGATTCGTGATAATGGGTACACGGCGTTCCCTTTCATGAGAGCTGCGGAGTGACCCAATCTCACTGCAGGGGATACGGTGACTTTCTTAACGAATAGGGACGCGCCCAGAATTTTCAGCTTGAAAGTGGAGGCCGCCAGCCCCATCAGGCAGAAAGCATCGCTGGCTCGAATTAATTTAACTCTTAGATCAACGTTATTCAGAAGAAGCCTCTCGCAGAAAAATGTCCGCGTGCAGCGGACCCTGAACTTGAAATTCACGCGATTCGGCGCTAAAGCGCGCTCTGCTCACGAGGCCTTTATTCGGGCCCGCGTCATCCACAGCGGTCGAATTGTGCTGACCCGGGGTGTCCTTGTAAAACAAACCGCCCGTGAACTGCGATTTCAATGAAGCGGGGGAAAAGTTCAGCAGCGTCTCAACCATCGCCCTGTACGGGTGCGTCGCGCTGGACTGGGAAATCAGCCGGTCACCCAGAGTCACGTCGACTTGCGAGAAAATTGTATTGAGAGGATAATTTATGAGGCCCACGCGGGCGTCATTAGCCAGGTCAGTCCCGTCGGCGTTTGTAATTTTCATTCGCAGATAAAGCAGCGTATTATTGGAGGTCTAAATACCTCTCACCGTCTCCGGGGATAAAAAACTCGATAGGGCCCATGTCCGTCAGGGCTGATAACGGGCTGACTTCAACGTATTGGCTTTGCTCGATGGACAGCTGGGTCCCGGGGACGGCGAATAAATCCAATTCGCTCATGGTGCATTCGGGGGAACTATTTCGCAAAAGAGACATTGTTTAAGAGAAAATATCCCCGGACAACCTCCTCTTCTTATGCTTCCTTCGAACTGTTCTGCTTTTTCCGGGGGTCTTTCGCTTTAACCGTTTTGACCCGTTTCCCCGGGGGGCGTTTCCGAGGCCTTCTTGAGAGCACCATGATCCCGGACCCCCGCTGCTGCTCGGGTTCCTGACTCCGTCCGGCCCTCTCAACAACGCGGCTAACTACGTCGGAAGCAATGCTTCGGGCTGCGTTTTTCAGGTGAGGTTTGGCGATCGTGTATCCTTGTTTAATCAGCGGCAACACAAATTTGAACAGTTTCGAAAATATGTTCCCGAGCCCGCGCCCGTACATAACAGGAGCACCGTGGAAGCCGTGAAGGCCGTTCCCGACTTGATTTTCATAGTAAGGCACAAATCTATAAATGTCGGCTTTGTGCGCTGCCCCAGCCATTTTTTTTATCCCGCCGGTTTAAAATGTAATGTCACAACCACTTTACCGTATCTGAAATCCACCGTTCGATCTTGATCGCTTTTGATTTCGATGCGTATTGTCTCAATATGTCTTTTGGAGACCGGGATGTAATAAGCGGGGTTGAATTTCTTTGTAATTATTTCCCCGAAACGACCTCCAATTTCGAACGCTCGGAGGAGAGGAGCAAAAGCGTCGCCCACCGCCTGAGGCTGTACAACGTCTGTATAACAGAACAGGTGATACATGCCCGCTTTTATATTGGGGTAGCGGGGACAGCTTGTGACCCCGGGTCCGCATCTCAGTCATTGATTAGGCTGCATCCCCAGCATGTACGCTGTCGGGGCTTCAAAATATACCTGGCTGGTACCGTCTCCTTCCCACAGAAACTTTTTCTGGATATCGTCATATTTTAAAGTCAGATTCGGATCTATAGTCTTCAAACGAGGGTTTATCAGCCCTGCAATAACCTCAAAGTTATCATAATATCCCGTGTCAAAATATCGCGAGTGAACGGCGAGTTTGTTCTTGCCCGTAATTTTCATCACCTGGAACGTACAGGAAGGCTTTTCCAGGATATTTAACCAGGTGTGCGGATAAGAAATTTCCGTCAGCGCCACATCCCAGTCACCCTCTAGATCCAGGTGTCGAGCCAAGTCCACCTGGTAGCATGAAATTGTGTTGTCCGGGAATACTTTTAGGCTGGCGTTTGAAGGCAGAGTCATATAAAATCCGTGTTTCAGATCCCGATCCATTTCTCATATGTCGGATGAAGATAGATGTTCTCATATTTATACGGCCATCAGCTGGTCCGCGGGAACCCAGTAGTTAAATTTCTCGGGCCAATTTTTCCATCTGACAAATACAAATTTCTTCCCCTTGGTAAAACGTTCACGAATAATTTTTTGAACCTGATACAGTCTGTCTTTTGCTATTTTAACCTTCTGCAATTCTGGTTCATAGAATGAACCTTCAATGATCTTGCCGTCATAATCTTTCAATTTATAAACGGGCGGCGTGCGTTGTATACATTCTGACACCGTGAACATTTCATCCGTAAAACTTTGTTCATATTTTTTAATCAAAAACTCCCCTGAGCTTGGAGACCCTGACTATATCTCCGACCTTATATTTAAACTTCGCAGGCCTCCTGCGTAGGGTGGGTGCCCCGTACAAATTTTGAAACACTTGATCGACATTTCGAGCATTAACCTCATTCGGCCTCATCTTAATGCTTTTATGATAACTCTCGTTATAAGCCGTGAGTAAAGACGGTAGGACGTCGATGTATCTTCTCGTGTTTTTAGCAGCAAAATATCTCCACATTCTCGTCTTTAGCGTGCGATTAAACCTCTCAACAACCGAGGCTTTCAGATCACTGGCCGTGGCAAAATGTAGAATCCGTTGTTTTTTCATTAAATCCTTGAATGGTTTGTTAAAAAACTCTTTCCCGGCATCAGTCTGCAACTTCAGAGGCACCCCGCTCTGCTTTAAGAGCGAGGCAAAGGCCTGTGAGACTTCACGCCCTTGCTTTGACTTCAGAGGTCTGGCATACGCTTTTTTTGAGAAGATATCGATAACGGTCAGCAGGTACTTGTACCCGTCGTTAAAATCTGATAACCCCTGCATGTCGCATAAATCCGCCTGAAATTGGTTAAGCGGGTTTGTGACAAATACTCTATTTCTTGGAAAATGCGTCCTGGCAGGTTTGTGTAATGTGTATGCATCTTCCCCCGACAGGAAATCTCTGATATGCTTCATACAAATTTTAGAGCCGTGTTGATCGGTCATAGCCCTGCGTAAACGCTCCGGCCCTCCAAAACTCCCCGGATCTATAACATATATCCTTCATTAAACCCTCATCACCCATCTTTTAAGACGGATCTCTTCAGAATGATGAACCGGATAGTCCTTTTGCATTTTTATATGTTTTAGCGACCATAAATGATTATTGTATGGCCTTGCCTTACAATATGAGGCGCCTTGGGGCAACTGTTTGTTGTGATTTGGCGCTATATAAAAAAATTGATTGAATTGATTGATTGATAAATATTAGTCTTGTTTTAAATAGGCGCTCTTGGAAACGTTAAATTGAACTCTGATTCAGCACCGCGGAGAGCGCTCACAGAGCAGCCTCGAGCTTTTAATAAGACCGTGTTAAAACCCCTCATTAATTCATACGAGCACCTTTTTTTCCACCAAAACCTCGTTTGTATGACTCTGTCTTGCAATATGAAGCGCCTTGGGGCAACTGTTTTGTTGTGGTTTTGGCGCTATATAAATTTGATTTGTAAAACATTTCACCCTTTTTCAACAATATTATAGGAAAGAACACTGACCGTCTGAGATTTAGAATGTATGCTTTATTACATTCATTAAAGTCACACACAGAGAAAAAACAATTGTTCATGTTTATTAAACACAACATGCATGAAGGAAAAAAGTATAAGTTCACGTACAAAACTGGAAAACTCTCAGTAATACATCTCCCCCGCATTTACGGTTTATTTCAGTATTCAGCTGTAAAAGTGTAGGAACAATCTCTTCTCTGGAGAGCCCCATCTGTTTCACCCGGCACGCTATCACATCCACAAACAGAGTGTATAATGTAAGCAGGTGCATCGGATTACACCGTGTAAAATCGTCAGTGGTCAAAACAGAGATTTTCAGTAATACGTTGTACAGAGATTTTTCAGATGAATGGAGAGCCGCGCTGTAGATATGATCTGTCCAGACTCCGGGCCCGGGGCGACGTCTGATAACGTCGAAGACCCTCTCCAAAGCGCATGAAGGCGGGGCGTCTGGGGTCTCCAGCCTGCAAATGACTACCCGCTCCAGCTTATACGAGAGTCCACGTATAATATAAACTTCCCGCAAGCTTTGAAAGAGACTCATCACACAATTACCCATGACTGTAAAACAATATAATGATATTTAAAAAAAAAAAAAAAAAAAAAAAAAAAAAAGCAGGTTTTTTTCTTCAGTCGTCTGGGTTATAGACGGCTACCATCCCCTCCAGGTCGAGATCTGCGTCTTCACCGAAACGTGTACAGTTCGTTGATCTTTGCTTCAAAATTATCAGTGTATTTCAGCTTAGTGAGGATGTTTTCTACCGCCCCCTGGATCCTTGCAGCCGATGGGTTGAGGAAGCGCTGGGCTAGGAGCTTTACCACAGCCGGGATGAAGGTCGGTCTCCAGAGTCTCACCATTAATCTCTCAAAATGTCCGGTAAAGAAATATTCATTTAACGGGTCCAGGCACTCGTGCTGGCGCTGGCTGGGGTGATCGATCTCACACCCGTAACAGAGTTTTTGTCTGTAACTTTTGATCACAGCCAAAAGTAAGTGTGCCACGCCGACTTTCACCGTTTTCAGGAATTCCTCTGACAGGAACCCGTCTGGCCGGTCAGATGCGAAAGATGTGGCGTATTTCTCAGCCGGCTCGAGGTCTTGTACCTCCCGCGGACTCGCGGCCTCCGTGACAGCGGGAAGAGACCCCACGCCTCCCGGGCTGGAAAGCGCGTGAAAAGGATGGATCTCGCCCCAGACCGGCTCGAGCTGAACTCCCCACGGGCTCTCGTACCCGCCGCGGGTCCGTGAAGCCTGGCTCAGGGATGGCAGGTCTCTTCCACAGTCGAGCGCGCAGTCACAAGCGATGTCGTCGGCCGCTGCAATGGGAGAGGTTGAGGAGCTCATGCTGGTTCGTCGTCCGATGCTTGAATGAGATGTGGTCCCCTGGTTTTTTATAGAAACCCCCGTGCATGCGGGGAGGAGCTACGTCGGAGTTTTTTTTTTTTTTTTTCTGTTCATTTATTTATTTATTTATTTATTAAGTAAAAAGAGGGGCCAAGTTTTTTCAGACTTCGATAACGTCCCTCCAGGCCAGGCACCTTGTAAAGAGGCCCGTAATCCTGTCGTTGCAGGTGTTGAACAACTCATGCCAGCTCTCAGCCGCAGCTGTGACGCTTCTGACGTGGCCGCTGGCACTAAGCCGCTCCAACTTAATTTCACCCTCAGAGACAGTGTCAGGAGGTCCCCGCTGAAATATCACCCTATAGCGTGGCCCCTGGGTGCTGAGCCAGGTGAGTTGGAAGCGTGTTTTCTTCTTTTCCGGCGTCCGATCTCCTGGAGGTTCAGGGTTGACCGTGTCGCGAATCATCGAGCCCGCAGCCGCGGAGAAGACCCCCCAATCGGCGGAAGTAAGTGCCACCCGTGGGGTTCCTCGAGTGGCAGTCTCACCCTCGGCCAGAGTGAAGAAACTTACTTGGGCATAATACGGGTCGAACGTGTAAGTTAAACGTTCGTGCCCCTCCAGGCTGTACGTCAGATCTTCCTCCGGTATCGGCTGGCTCAGGCGGCTGACGTACATCCTCGCTTTTTTTGGAGCGAGCGAGCCCTCTGTCGTCATGGTGACGTTAACCGGGGTCTCGCAGATGTAGCGGAGGATCGGAGTTCGTCTCGCCATGGTGAATGCTGTATGTCACTCTGTCGTCGGAAAGGGGATTTTTAAACCCTTCTTCGTCCGCGGGGCATAATTCCTCACCTTTTGCTCTAAAAACACCATTTGGCGTGAGTGAGACCAAAGTTTGTTGATTTTTCGGGTTTATCACCTCGGGGCAGCATCTCCGATCAGCGGGTGTCCCGCGCACCATGATCGATCGGCTAATATCTTAAAAGAAACACCATTTGGCGTGAGTGAGAAGGAGCTTTGTTTTTTCAGCCTTCAAACAAGCGTGACGAACGCTTCTCTACTATGTTATAAAAGACCATCTGGCCTGACACACACACACACACACGCACGCCTCCGAAACACACACAGACACACGCACGCACACACAGACACAGCTAGCGTCTGCAACAGGTATTACAGCCGTGGGGTCATGTTTCCGCGAGCAGCTCTATGCGTGGGTAGACCGTCTTGCTGCAAAGACTTACACCCGAGAGAGACGGCTATTTGTTTCCCTTCTTTAATTTACGAATTAAAAAAAAACAGAAAAGGAAACGCGATAATTTAAGAATTAAGAAATATTAAAGGCGTATTAAAATATTGGTGTTTAATCACTAAATTGAAGAAAACCTCCCATAATTATGCATAAGATACGGTATTTTTTATTCCTTCTTTAATTGAGGCATTAAAAAACCATAAAAGGAGGCGCTTTAATTTAAGAATTAAAAATATTAAAGGGGTATTAGATAATAGACACTGATTTATGTTTAATTATTTCAGAATTAGTTAATTCTTTAATACATTAAAAAGATCTAGGTATTTTTAATCATTCTTTAATTCATGAAATAAAATGACATTAAAATATTAGACCCGGGTGGGAGGGGAGGTAGGGCTTGGAGGCGGTGCTTGGGGTGGGGTTAGGGGAGGAGCTTGGGGGTGGGGCAGGACATAGTGACGTAATCGATTCTGATTGGCTGTGACGTCATAGGGGGCGGGGCTTGGTGAGGGGCTCAGGGGCGGGACATAGTGACGTCATCGATTCTGATTGGCTGTGACGTCATAAGGGGGCGGGGCTTAGTGACGTAGTCAATTCTGATTGGCTGTGACATCATAGGGGGCGGGGCTTGGAGGCGGGACTAGGGGGCGGGCTTAGGGGCGGGACATAGTGACATCATCGATTCTGATTGGCCGACAGGGCCATAAATCACTTTTGACATAAGGTGGGTTATCTTTCTCTCTATCATTGTCACTGAACTGTGCAGAAAAAAAGAGAAAAGTGTCCCAGTTCACTAGTTCTTATCACGTCTTCATGACAACATTTGTGTTTTCCACCACTTTTTACATTTTTGTGTTTTTCAGTTCTTTTTCTTATTCAGTGTGAGAAATCTACTCTCTGTTGATCTTTAACAAGTGTATCAAATGTGAAGCATAGCTGACAGATGATCATCAGTGAGAGAGGGCCTGTACCTGGATTTATTAAACCTCATCAAATCCACCTCTTTCTTTTTGGCATGAGCGGATATTTTTGAGGAGCGATGCACATTGATTGGATTAATCATTTCTGAGAAAAAAAAGCAATGCGGTTTTAGTTCAGTCATAAAGGCCAGGTCACACGACGACAGCAGAACAAAGGAGAAAAAGTCAAATAGTTGGGAAAAGGTGGATGAATGATCTGCACCTTTGCCATCACCAAAAAGCCTGTGCACCAAAACATTCACGATCATGGGACCGAAAGTGGGACTAAAACCAAATGGTCTCTGGCACTGGATCCACAGATAGTTCCTCATGGATCACGCGAACGCTGAGTGGCGGACATGATGGCGCCATGCCAGGCTGTGTAGCACGGGGTGATTGCTCCGTGTCATGTTCTGCCATTACGTGATGGCACCACGCCAGGCTGTGCGGCTGTGTGGCATGCATTACACAATGTTGCAGTACCAGGCTGTGTGGTGTGGGGCGATCGCTCCGTGGCAGATTCTGCTATACTCCGGAGGACATGCACACGCAGCCACAAACGGCTTGGGAGGTGGGCGAAGGTCATCTGCAACACTAACTTGATATAACAGTAAATATAGGTATTTGCAGACTGGTCCAAGTCAGCCAAAGGGCCGGATACGGCCCACAGGCCGCAAAATTCCCAGATGTGCACTAGACGGTCTTCAGGTGGCAGTGGTAAATGGTCCAGGCCTCAGATCCATACAGTAGGATTGACATGACAACAGCTCTGTAAAAGAGGATTTTTGTATCGTCTCGATTGTCTCTGTTGTTGAAATCACAGATGAAAAGCTGGCTGATGGCAGTTCCTGCACACTTAAGTCCGTGTTGGATCTTGTCATCGATGTTGGTGTTTGATGACACATGGTTGCCCAGGTACTCAGTTATAAATGGGTATCGGCCTTGGCTGAGTAAGTAACCTGAATCGGACTGGTGTCCTGCCCAGGGGGGAAGGGTTGACTCTCGTCTAATCCACTTGATGCTATGGAATCTGGAACAGGGCTGTGAAATAAAAATTGTGAAATCTGAGGAAAATTTGCAGGGGGACTGGGGTCTATCAATGTGTGCGCAAGACCAGTGTATGGCGTGTGCTTTCATAGCATCTTCTTGCAAGATGCTGTGGCGGGAAACATTAGAAAACAAACATCGCATTGATTAACACGCCTTTTGAAGAATATATTGAACAGAATGTCTTTTCTAAAACCTCCGAAACTGGGCCACATACCAGGGAAAGCGCCAGTCAAACACAAAGCATCAACCCCTGCAAGTGTAGAAGCTTCAAAGAAGATGTATGAAGAAAAAGGAAGAGAGGAAGTTTGTGAGTAGCTGGACACAGGATTATCCATGGCTGGGGCACAAGGAAGAGGACAACACAATATACTGCCATGTCTGTCGGGATTTTCCTTCAACTGCGGACCAGTAAGTCATTTTTAAATGTTGAATTAAAAGAATTTGATTTGCTTTATAAAATACATACTGGCAAATGATCATGCATTGAACAGTGATGAATTCAGAAAATACACAGGAGAGAAGCAGATGCATATTGGCATTTACCAATTATTTTAATTTTTTCCCCAATTATGAACAATCACAGGAGAAAAACATTGTGAGCTATGTCTTGGTTAACAGATTAAAAGGCTAGAGGCTATACATGCAATACGAGGTCTGTGAGAAAAGTAACGGACCTTTTTATTTTTTTCAAAAACTATATGGATTTGATTTATGTTTTTACGTCAGCCAAGCTTGAACCTTCGTGCGCATGCGTGAATTTTTCCACGCCTGTCAGCTGCGTCATTCGCCTGTGGGCAGGCTGTGAGTGAGCACTGGTCCACCCCTCTCGTCGTTGTTTCATTGCGAGGAAATGGCGTAATGATTTGGGCTTTTTTTCCATCAGAATTTTTTCAGAAACTGTTAGAGACAGGCAGCTGGAAACCATTCGAAAAATGTATCTGGCTTTTGGTGAAAATTTTACGGGCTTCACAGAGAATAAGGAGTGTTATTACAGCTTTAAGGACGGCCCACAATGGCGCACGGCACGCCGCGCACCGAGCCTCCATTGAGAGGCAGAAACCACCACATCATTTCTAAACGGATCGCTGTGTGGAGCCGGGACCAGCGTGTGCAATTTCTCTGGTTATCACAAGAGCTGGACATCAGCCATTTTACGGCAGATTTCACTTTTAACAAGAGATTTTGTCATGGAAAGCCGCGCGGAGGCTTCGCACGTCACGACCGATTTGCTGATGAAGCGAGACAAAGAAAAACCTCCGTTTTGGTCTCACAGGACGGCTTTGAGATGGCGTTCAGACAGCTGTCGGTGGTTTTTCCATCGAGTGATTATCCGAGAAATTGTGGATGTGCCTGGACATGCCAGAACATGTCCCGTGAGGCTTCATCATGGCGTTGCTTTGCGCTATGCGGCACCGCCGCGACGCGCGGAATTCCTCCGCACGTCTGTTTCAATGTGCCAAAAAAGTGCTGATGTCCACGTCTTTTCACAATTCCTGTGCTAGTCAGACGACGTCCCGGATAAAACACAGCGTCCAGTTTGGAAATGAACGGCACATTCCACTGTTACAGGAGTTTTTGTCATGGAAAGACGAGCGGAGGCTTCGCGCGTCATGGCGGTGCCGCATGGCGCACAGCAACGCCATGATGAAGCCTCACGGGACATGTTCTGGCATGTCCAGGCACATCCACAATTTCACGGATAATCACTTGATGGAAAAACCACCGACAGCTGTCTGAACGCCATCTCAAAGCCGTCCTGAGTCAAAACGGAGGTGTTCCTTTGTCTCGCTCCATCAGCAAATCGGTCGTGACACGCGAAGCCTCCGCTCGGCTTTCCATGACAAAATCTCTTGTTAAGAGTGAAACCTGCCGGAAAATGGTTGATGTCCAGCTCTTGTGATAACCAGAGAAAGTGCACACGACGGTCTGGCTCCACAGAGCCATCCATAAAATTTTCACTGAAAGCCAGATAAATTTTTCAAACGATTTCCAGCTGCCAGTCTCTAACAGTTTCTGACAAAATTCTGATGGAAAAAAAGCCCAAATCATTCTGCCATTTCCCGACAATGAAAATCCGCCGAGGGGGTGGACCACTCCTCACTTAAAGCCTGCTCACAGGGGAATGACGCAACCGACAGGTGTGGAAAAACTCACATGCGCACGAGGGTTCAAGCTTGTCTGACGCAGTCACACGTGATTCAAATGCATATGGTTTTTGAAAAAAATAAGGTCGGATACTTTTCTAATAGACCTCGTATTTTAATATTATCAGGACAATTATTCCAAATATTAACACCCCTAACGTAAACAGTTTACAGTAGTTCGGATGTTCAATTTCTCAAATATTAATGTTCCTCTCGAAATGTAGCTAGAGTCCCTCATTTTAAACAGATCCTGCCTGGACATGCAGAAGCAAAAGCTTATTTTTGACTTTATACATAATTTATATTGTGATGTAATCAACCAAGTCCCAAAATTTTAAAATATGTAAACACGCAAATAACAAATTTGTTGGCTCACGATATGGTTTATTACTGATAATTCTTATAGCTTTCATTTGCAATAGAAAAATTGGTTTAGTATTAGTTCTATATGTATTTCCCAAACCTTGACACAATATGTCAAATATGGAACAAGTTAATGCATGATATAAAATGGCCAATGAATGGTGGGAGAGGAAGTCTTATGCTTTATGCAGAACTGCAATGGCTTTTAACATTTTAGATTTAACATAGTTAATGTGTTTTCCAGCTTAATTTATCATCAATATAAACACCAGGAAATTTTGTATCCGTTACAATTTCAATTTCATGTAACAATAGATTTCTGCTTAAGTTCCTGGACTTATTCCCAAATATGATACACTTAGTTTCACCAAAATGGAGCGATAATTTGTTTGAATCAAACCATTGTTTAAATTTCTGTAATTCATTCTTCATTGTGTCCAAGAGCTATCCCAAATGATCTCCACTACAAAACACAGTCGTATCATCAGCAAATAAAATACAACTTACGGACCTGGAAACCAAACATATACCATTAACATACAAAATAAATAAATAAATAAATAAAATAACCCAACAATAACAATGGCCCAATGGTCCATTCATCTTTAAGAACACCCTCTTGCAGCAGGCACTCAGCATTAGCAATCAACCAGTCCCGCTTTACGACAATTGTAACAGCCACGCCTTGAGTGAAGCATTTTACTCTGCGGCGTTCTGTGGATACTGATTTGTATCTGTAATACAGATCAGTAATCATGGATTTATAAAACTTGCATAATGTTGTAAAAAAAAAAAAAAAAAAAAAGCACGCTTTGCAATAGGCATTTTACAAACTCAGTGATGATCACGATTAGAGTACAACACTACCCGCCCCCCAGGTTCTACGTTTTCTAGGTTTTATTTATTTATTCATTGTGACTGAGTGGGGATACAAAAATGAGCCAATCGAGACAACAAACAGACAAAAAAAATTACAGCTGTTGTGCTTGTAATAATAAATGACAATAATTAATACTCTGTTCAGTAAAGTGAGCAGTTCTTAGATGGTCTTGCTGAAACCAGATCATGCTTAAATGCAAACCCGTGCAAGACACGCTCATTTGGCATGTCCAGTTTAAATTTGATGACAATAAAATTAATTTTGATTAAGTTATCATGGTGGACACACAACAATCAACACTCCTTAGAGGGCCTTGCTGAAACTGGATGATGCTCAAACGCAAACTCGCCAGAGATACACTTATCTGAGATGTCAGTTCACGTTTGGTGACAATCTGATAAGTTTTGTTCGGTTATCTGGGGCACACCAATATGAACGATGCACACGCTCATGGAGTGCATTTCTGTCCCCTCCTTCTGGCCTGACAGCCGGTGGTTGGATCACTTCATTACACGAAAAGATGCAGGTGTGGGGAGGCCTGGACACTAAGCCCACTTTCCCAGCCCCACCTGGCAACGTCATTTGCTTTTATTTAACTCTGAGATGCTGTGAGAGACATCTGAAATACCCAAACTTTGAGAATGTCCAAATATATATGGACCCCAGTGTACCAGAGTGCGCCCTGTTGTGATTTTGTGAGTGTGTGGGAGCCGTGGGACTAACCTTCATCCTCTCTCGGCACTGGGACGGGGTCCTCTCGTAGCCCAGCTCCACCAGGGCTCTGGAGACCCGCTCGTACATGGCAGGACCCGGGGCCTTCCCGGAGAACACGGTGCCGGCCACCTCCAGCTGCTGGATCCTCGCCTCGGCCAGTCTCTCGTTGCCCCACACCGCGATCAGAGCGTTGGTCTCGGCCGGAGTCCACGACATCCCCCGGCACGCAGTGAAGCTGCTGGAGGAAGAGGACGAGGCCGCCGTCCGACCCGACGGCCCGGAGCCCACGTTGAGAGGCGAAAAGCGGTTCGGCGTGGAAGGGTTGGAGTGGTACTGATTACTGTCGCTTAAATCCTCCGATTCTGGAGATGGCACCTCCATTTTCAGTATCTTTAACGGCGTCGTTACCTCCGGAGAATGTTCTGCGTTACTGGACGCCGCCATCTTGATTCTGTTGCTAAGGGAAGGAAGTTATGTTGTTTCGGCCCCATCCCAATTTCCTCCTCAGCACCTAACCACTGGAACCTTATGACGTCACCTACAAAGTGAAAGCGTTCGCAAGGGTTCAAAATAGCTTACTTACTTTCTATTTTTTTAAATAGCTATAGTTTTTTTTTCTTATGACGTTCTTCTGTTGTACAGCGAATTTAATCTATCATGCTTTATATATCTTTTTTATTTCTTTATTTTTTAACTTTGTCATATAGCTCATCATATTTGCATGTTTGTAATTTAACTGCTAATTACGTTGTTGTTTTGTTCTTTTGTATTGTTCTACTGTTCTATTTGGCAATTTAAAAAGAGAACGTAATAAAGAAATTGTTTTAGCTGGAAAAAGGGGGTTCAAAATAGTAGACTCTGTGCCATATCATGTAAATATTTAGGCAGACTTATCAGATTTACTCATTTTAATTGGATATAACATTTTCATCCACTTGCGTTTTAACTAAATCTAAAAACTTAATCTAAAGCACATTTGTCAGTTAAAATGGCTCATATGAATGTGAATACAAATTAGATTTATTCATGAAAAATACACAAATCTCTTTTATCATGTTTAAAATACACTGAGTTTATTAGTAGCTAGTTATTACCTCAATGCCTTTTTACTGTTTTGTTTATGCTAAACTGAGATATTAACCTCACATTAACGTCATCAATTTTATCTTATGAATATAATCTATATGGATTGAAATCATATATGCATTTCAAATGCATATATCAGATCTAATTGTTGGTCTAATTTATTTATTTATTTTTACTCTGGGCCAGAATATGGCCAACGGTTATTGTGAAGACTTTGCATCTATCTATCCATCTGTCTGTCTGACTGTGCTCAGCATAACTCCATTTCTATTACTGCCAGGGTCTTCAAATTTACAGCGAGCATTCTTGGGACACAGACCTTGGACAAGTTCAAAGAGGGATAACCTTGACCTATTTTAAGTGGTCAAAAGGTCATATTCTTTTTACACACTCTTTCATTCGTTACAGCCATTCTCCCTTTTGTTGCAACGTTACATTTACAGGGTGTCATCTCAGGATAATGAACTTTCAGGACATTGAAGGTAGCAGACCTTGGCCTACTTTCAGGTCACATTTTATGTTGGGGTTTGCCCACCAGGGCAGTATACTGGCTCTACTGTGCGAGTTGGCCAAGTGAAACTATGTGTTGTGTTTCTTATTTTTATGCTCATATGTCCGAGTGTACTTTAGCATTATATTCTATATTTTTGAATGTGGGGTTGATACCTTTTATTTTATTTTTGTTGTTGTTGTTGTTTGTTTTAACAGCTGGGATAGGTTTTCCCCCCACCGTCACCCTTTATTGGACTAAGGAGGTATACAAATTGAATGAATGTTTGTTTTATTTTCTTCTTGGACAAGTCCTTTGAGGTTTTGGCTGCTTGATCTGAACTTGGAGGCTCTTACCTTCCAGAGTGGATGAGCGCTACTGATCAAATAATTAATTTACTCTTTCAGAAAGAAAGAAAGAAAGAAAACACCAATAAGCAAATAAATAAATAACTGACTGATGAACAAACTATGTTTGTAATACAGAATATGTTTGCATTCCTCTGATTTCTTGTTTTTACTCGTATTACATTTTCAATTTTTTTTAATTCATTTATTTATTGTTGTTCTAAATGTCGGCACACCTGTGCATCCAGTGTGCCAAGTTTTCTTCATTATTTCCTTTTATTGCTGTTTTTTTGCAGGGCTGTGGATTGTAGTGGGTCTGTGGCTGCAGCTTGATAACAGTTACTTACCTTTTTTAACTTCCTGGTTTCCTTTGGTCACCCCTCGTTTGACTTCACAACACTGTGAAGTGTGGGTAATTACCTTCACTAAAGTCTACAGAAATACAGCTTGATGTATTTTTGTACAGTGCCTCGGCTCCTTGGACTCGGACACTGCTAGTGTTTTCATGTTTGTCCACTATATTCTTTGAATTCTCCTGGTAATTTCAGCCTCTTTGGTTACCGGGCTCCAAATGCATCATGGGATAGCGTAGTGTAGTCTGTTTGTGCTCTGCGGAGATAGTAGATCGTAGTAGAGGTGGGCGATACCGGGAATTTTGGTATTGATCCAATACCAAGTAAATACAGGCCCAGTATCACCGATATCGATACTGATACTGATACTTTTTCATATTTAAGCTTCATAGATCCAAAGGATCCAAAAGACCTAGGATAGAATTTTGCCAAACTTTGTATGTGACAGCATAATACTTTATTATCACAATCAACATTTTTGTTTTAAAAATATCACTCAACACAACTTAAAACAAAATCTCCTGAGGTAGAGGGCTGACAAACCACAATACAAGGGTGCGCTGCTCCGTGTTGTGTGACACAGCGCAGCTCTGCTCTTACAGACAGAGAGTAGACTTTGATGAATCTGCGTGTGCAGCAGTGAGTGCATGCGGAAGAGAAAAAAAAGCTTGAATATCGATCGTTTTACGCAAGGATCGTTCAATATCAATACCAGCATTGGTATTGATATTATCGATATTAGGATCGATCCGCCCACCTCTAGATCGTAGGTGTACCATTTGCCTATTTCAGAGTGCATACTGAGTAATTGGATACCCTCCAGATTGTGTGTACTGCTTTTTGCCTACTATATAGTACATGTAAAGTGGCATGACAGAGTTTTTGAGGACATCTAGTAGTGTTGAGGTTTCAAATTACATCCAAATCAGTGACTGAATTTTGCAGATAACTTATAATGCGTGCGTTTCTTATGACAAAGCTAAAACAGAAACTGACTACGGCATCATGAATGTACGTAGATAAACTGAAGTTAGGCTGCTGTACTGTGATGCTGATTATAAACTTCTGCAGACTATGAATCATCATTAGCAAGCTAGCCAATTTTGCTGTCAATGTCTAGCTTTCACTTAAGCTCAGCAATGTCTGCAAAGCTGAAGTTATTGAATAATGAACAAGACGGCATTAATCTTAATCCAGTGTCTATTATGAAAAATATGAAGATGGAGGAGTAATGTTCATGTCCGTGTTAGCTGGCCAAACCTCACTGACTCCAAAGTACCGAGAAAAGCACATGCTGCACATAAGTATCTTTCTTATGTCAACATATGTATTTTTCCACATGATCCAAACTGCATCCTTTTTGAGAAGCAAGCAAACATCTATTTTCTCTGTAAAGATTGAGTACTTTAATGGAGTCCTGTGTAGAGAATAAAGCAACACTCTGAGACTTTCTATCCTGTTGACACTCTCAGCATTTACTGCATGAGATCTGTGTGCACCTTCAATACTGAACATTCTTTATTTTTTTTATTTCTTGTATTTAAAATGACATAAACAAAATAAATGTGTGAAATTCCAAGTGTTCCAATACTTTTGGAGGGCACAGTATCCTAACCTTATGATGAGTGAAAAATGAGTGTGGTATTATTACTGTTTTGTGTAAGAATGTTTAATTTTCACTGTTGCTGCACTTTGTGTCAAATCATAGTCATATCGTATATCATATTGATAAGAAAATTCAGTAAGGTATATCTTCTATTATACATTTCAAATCTAAGGTGGAACTCTACTAGTGTTTACTAAGGTACACCGAAATATCTTAAAAAAAAAAAAAAAAAAAAAGAGATAGAGTAGAGCCACTTAGGTGCCTGGTCTTGAGAACCAGGGATGGTAGGTTGAAAAGCTTTTTTATCCCATGGGAACTCTCCCTACCCACCTAAGCGGCTCAAGAATATGGACAGAATGTATCTAAGTGACATTTACATGACAATTTATATGACAATATTGAGATACGATAATTTGGCCATATTATACAGTCCTACTGTCAACTAGCTGAAAACTTTAATAATAAAATAAAGTCTGAAGAACCTAAATGACATGGTGAGATGCTGACGAGCTTCGCTCGTTCATGTCCACGACATATGCATATTAATAATAATAATAATAAAATATAACTCAGGTTTCTTTATGCTAAAATTTCTAAAATGATGCCTTTAAAACTCAATGAAAACTAATCTCCAATAAGTGAAAATGGCATAAATGAAATAAAAATATAAAAGGTAAAAGCTCAGACAATGGCATTTACATCAATTATTAAGAAGTACACACAGTATGGCACTGTGCCAAGGAGGCAGTTCCTAAAAACTGAGTGACCGTGCAAGGAGACGAGTGAGGAAAGCCACCAAAACAACCAGATAACTGAAGAAGTCATTGGTGTCTAGAGAAACTGCACAGTGTATTTTTTTTTAACTGTTGCATCACCAGTTTTGCAGCTTCATTGTGGAGTGGCACAGTCAGAGAAGGAATTTTTTTTCAAAACATGAAATTTCAGCAACAGTTTGCCAGAAGGCACATGGGAGATACGAGCCTCCATCGGACCTGTGTTACTGTATGAAAACGGCACCCCGCTGTGAAGCTGTCAGCAAGAGAGAATTCAGAAAAGAGCAGTTGGTGAACATTTCATTTTTACACTGGTGTTATTATCTCATGGCATTTCACTCAGTGCATTACACAGGGTGGACCATAGAGGGCAGTAGAGCATTGATCTAAAGATGTTCCAGTTTTTAAATCCACAAATAACTCTATAATTACATTGTTACAACTAGCAATTTATTTAAAAACTAAACCTTTACTCCACAAAGTGCATTCATGAGCACTTATCTCTCTTTAAACTGACCCAAAATTAACCCCAAAATCAAGCAGGGCAGACAAAATAATATGTGATGACAGTTAAATATTGTGAGTTCATCTTCTGTATTTTACTGTAGTTCTGCTTTTAAATAAATATTTTTAAATTATGTGACTGAGAACATGTGCTGTTATGCATCAGTGTCTTTGTTTGTGTCCTCAGTTCATATCAAATACAGTTTTTCATACACAGACACATTCTGGAGCTGACCTCCAATGACCTACAGGGGTCATTGAAGAATTACACAGAGGTCAAAACTGAAAACTACTCCAATAATAATGAAAAGTATACCATATTTTTGTTTGATCATAACCATTCCAAAACAATATAGTTTGGACTATCTATGACTGAATGTTATGGAGTTATGCGGTAAAAACATCAAAAATGGTGACAAAGGTCAATTTCAGTTTGTACAGGGTCAAAAGTGAAAGTTGCCCCAATTTTAGTAAAAAGTGATGCAAATTACTTGTTGAGTGAATAGAAATAATAAATGGAATAGTTTTGACTGTGCTGAATGCTTGGTCTGCAAAGTAAAGGTCAAAAAAGGTTGACATTAAATGGGTTCTATGACATGTGACATATGTTACCCTGTAACATGATAACTAAGCATGACACATGGTGTGAGCTATTTTTTTAAAAAACTGTATTAACTAAACTGACAGCATGCATGTGTCTGTTTTCGCCCAGGTTTAACAGGCTGCCTGAACACGCAGCTGCATTTCTTTCACTCGCACTTTTCACTGTTACTGCATCAAAGGCAGACACGTGTGAGTGTGCACCAAGCGGTCTCTCTAACGGAGCATGAGGCTGTTTTTAACAGGCTGTCTTCATTGCTGAACAACGTGCACACATCTGCAGCCCCTTCACTCAGTGTGACTCACTATGACTGCACTGAAATTAAAGCAGTTATCCCTTTTAAAACGAGACATCATGACACAAAATCACACCATTACCAAAAGATTTTCTCCTCTGATTTGTATCTTTAAAAAAAAATCTGTAATTCCAGTCCAATATACACTTTCCAAGAAGACAGACTTTTTTTTTCTTGTGCTGTAGCTATCAACATGTAAGTTGCCCCTGAGGTCAAGGGATGCAACTCAAAGTTGATATATTGACTGTCAACCCCTAAACCCACACTAAAACAATGTTTCTGTGTAGGCTCTCAGTTGTCCAGGTGGTTTCCATAGTAGAATAGCTTGAATCTTCGACTGGACTGGGTTGCTTGACGCGAGGACGTTTCACTTCAAATCGCAGAAGCTTCCTCAACTAAAATTCTTGCTCTGGTAGAAAACAAAAAGACCAGATAGACAGGAGACAGAGACAAGAAGAAGAGGAGTGTCCCTTATTTAGCAGGAATAAGGGAAAAACTACAGAGGATCTTCAGACAACACAAAATCCCAGGTTACTTTAAACCGGTTAACACCTTGAGACAGAAATTAGTTCACCCTAAGGACAGGATCCCTAGTTACAAACAGAGCAATGTAGTGTATTCTATCAGATGTCAGGAAAACTGTAATGAACACTACATAGGTGTTGTGTGGGCCGCTGAAGAGGAGGTACTGCTGGCCCACCACCACCAGAGGGCACCCTGCCTGGAGTGCGGGCTCCAGGCACCAGAGGGCGCTGCCGCCTCACAGGAGCAGCCAGGGTGACAGCTGTCACTTATCACCTACGACAGCTGTCACCAATCATCTGATCTTCAGTGGTATATCAGCAAGACGACATCTCCACCTCTTTGCCGAGATATCGCTCTACTGAGGAGGTAAAGTGCTCAGCCGACTGTGTTGTCTTCCTGACAATAATACTTTGTTGCTTTGTGTGTTGGATAGCAGATAGTGAGTATTAACAGCTGGAGACTGTATTGGACTTTTTCCCCTACCTCTTTGATAAGTACTCACACTCCTGCACTTACCAGTTTTTTTTCTGACGAGAGGTGGAGGTGGCTTTCCCACCATACGTGTTGCTGGGTGCAAACGCACCCACATCTAACTGTTTTTGTTCCTCGCCAGCAGTACCAGATCCGACAAGCGGAGGCAGTGGCCACCTGGGAGTTCGGGACTTGGAGGCTCCAGTATTCCCGGGGTTCGGTGGCGGAGGAAATCGTGTGGTTCCGGTTCTGCTTTGGACAGACGTCTCTTATCTTCGAGCCTGCCCACATGACACATTTTGTGAATTGACTTCATTGTCTACTATTGTAATTTGCCGTGTTTGTTGTGCTTATTCACAACAGTAAAGTGTTATTTGACTTCTTCCATTGTCCGTTCATTTGCGCCCCCTGTTGTGGGTCCGTGTTCCTACACTTTCACAACAATAGGTGAGACTAAGCAACCTTTACACAAAAGGCTATACCAGCACCGCAGAGAGGTCACCAGTGGACCTCAGTCTGCAGTTCATCTCCACCTGAAAGACACTAACCACATGTCTGAGGACAAGGAAGTTAAAATCTTAGCCAGAGTGAAGAAATGGTTTGAGAGAGGTGTCGAGGAGGCATTCTATGTGAAACAGTTGAAACCCAGCCTTAACTGGGGAGGGGGTCTGAGACACGCTTTGTCCCCTGTTTACAATGGGGTACTCAAGTCAAAGCAGTTTCAGTCTTTTGTTCATGGTAATGAGTCATTCAGGTCATCAGGAGAGTCGTCCGTCCCGTCATTAGGAGGGACAGCTGCCCTGTCATTACGAGGGTAATGTGTGTGTGGGCAGCTAGAGCACAATAGGTGCTAATTGGAGCTATTGTTTAGTCACTAGCCTATAGCAGTCTGCCTCTCGGTAGGAGGGGTCTGGTTAGGTTTAAAACTCCAGCTTTTGTGGCTTCTGTTTATTCTTCTCTACAAGAGTCTGAGGAAGCTTCTGCGATTTGAAGCGAAATGTCCTCGCGTCAAGCAACCCAGTCCAGTCGAAGATTCAAGCTTCTCTACCACACTAAAACACTATTTAAGAGTAGGTTTTGTGATGAAAACAACAACATTCATTTCTATAGAGCTTTGTAGTAATTCTGTAGAATATGATGCTGAATTTATGCCTACTGATACGGTGAGATTGTTAGGAACAATATAACTGGTGAAGAACAGTAAGACAGAAATATGAGACGTGTTAACATTCACATACAGGAGAGGCACATTTTAAATAAGCAACATAATGTGCAACCTGTCGGTATGAGACACTTTAGTTTAATTGTACATCACATACGAAGACAGCATACGAATAATGAAGTGTCACTTCCACATATTGTTGTCTGTTGTCTCTGTTGTCTGACAAACAAACCGTGTGTGCTGTGTGACAGGGTTTGGGGAAAATGCTCCAAACAATTTCTCTGCTTGGATACGTGAAAACATACTGACACATCCCCGGACCACATCTGGTGCTGGTCCCCAAATGGATGGAGAAGTTCAGGAGATAGGTTCCATCCCTCAGCAGTCTGTGCGATCGGGGAGAGAGACGAGAGGATAATTTTATGATATGATTCTTTATCCAGAATGACAGTTATATATATTTTATTTATAATTTGTGTTTGCTTCAAATGGAATGTTTTTTTTTTTTCCATTTTCAGAGACATGCTGCTGCCGGGACAATGGGACGTGTGCGTCACGTCTTATGAGATGCCCATCACTGAAAAATCTGCATTCAAAAAAATTCAGCTGGCGTTACCTCATCATCGATGAAGCACATCGAATTAAAAATGAGAATTCAAAGGTTTGTTTATATATGACCCTTTAAAGTGGAGCAGAACAATGTTTGTTCTTATGCTGAACATTTACAGTTTTCTACAGAACAACTTCATATTTTACAAAATAAACTCATGTAGCAAAAATGTCTTTGGTTTTTTCAAAGCTCTCAGAAATTGTGCAAGAGCTAAAAACCACCAACCGTGTGCTGCTGACTGGAACTCCGCTGCAGAATAACCTGCACGAACTGTGGGCTCTGCTCAGTTTCCTGATGCCCAAAGTATTCAACTCATCAGAGGTGAGAAATGAAACTAAACCACAAGAACAATCTGGATTTGAGCAGAAAGTGTGACAGTAACGCTTGTAATTTGAAGAAAAATGGACTTATACATTATTCATTCATTCATCTTCTACCACTTAGTCCAATTAAGGGTCGCGGGGGGCTGGAGCCTATCCCAGCAGCCATAGAGCGCGAGGCGGGGTACACCCAGGACAGGACGCCAGTCTGTCGCAGGGCCACAAATTGACAAACAAACACAGACACACCCACACACACCTATGGACAATTTAAAGATTCCAATCCACCTAACCTGCATGTCTTTAGATGTGGGAGGAAACCGGAGCACCCGGAGAAAACCCACGCAAACACAGGGAGAACATGCAAACTCCACATAGAAAGGCCACGGGAACTGAACCCACGACCTTCTCACTGTGAGGCAACAGTGCTAACCACTAAGCCATCATGCTGCCCGACCTATACATTATTATGTTGCTAATTTATTTTATTTTCTCGCTCTTGACACCTGGTTCAACACAAACAGCCTCGGTGACTATCAGAAGCTGATTGAACGTCTTCATGCTGTATGTATTCAATTTGAACCAATCTGATACTTTGGAGATGTGTTTATTATCTGGCCAGTATATGACCTTTGACATGTTTGTCTGTAGATGCTCCATCCTTACCTGCTGCGTCGTATCATTGCTTTGCACAAACTGACATTAATTTGTTCCCGAGTTCAGCATAATATTATGTCACAACCCTTCAGGTACACCAGGATTCTGACAAGGAACGTCAAAATTCTGAATTCAGCTGGAAACATGAACAAGATGCAGCTGTTGAACATCCTCATGCAGCTGAGGAAATGCTGTAACCACATGTACAGTAGTGTTCAGAATTATAGTAGTGCTATGTGACTAAAAAGATTACTCCAGGTTTTGAGTATATTTCTTATTGTTACATGGGAAACATGGTACCAGTAGATTCAGTAGATTCTCACAAATCCAACAAGACCAAGCATTCATGATATGCACACACTTAATGCTATGAAATTGGGCTATTAGTAAAAAAAAAAGTAGAAAAGGGGGTGTTCACAATAATAGTAGCATCTGCTGTTGATGCTACAAACTCAAAACTATTATAGTAAAGAAGCTTGAATCTTCGACTGGACTGGGTTGCTTGAAGCGAGGACGTTTCGCTTCAAATCAGAAGCTTCCTCAGCTAAAATTCTTGCTCTGGTAGTCTGACTTCTGTCTTGACTCTTGTAGAGAGTATGGCTATAAAGGCTATACCAGCACCGCAGAGAGGGTGCAAGTGGACCTCAGTCTGCAGTTCATCTCCACCTTAAAGACACTAACCACACGTTTGAGGACAAGGAAGTTAAAATCTTAGCCAGAGAGAAGAAATGGTTTGAGAGAGGGGTCAAGGAGGCATTCTATGTGAAACAGCTGAAACCCAGCCTTAACCAGGGAGGGGGTCTGAGACACGGTTTATCCCCTGTTTACAATGGGGTACTCAGGTCAAAGCAGTTTCAGTCTTTTGTTCATGGTAATGAGTCATTCATGTCATCAGGAGAGTCGTCCGTCCCATCATTAGGAGGGCAGCTGCCCTGTCTTTAGGAGGGTGCTAACTAGAGCACATTAGGTGCTAATTAGAGCTATTGTTTAGTCACTAGCCTATAGCAGTCTGCCTCTCGGTAGGAGGGGTCTGGTTAGGTTTAAAACTCCAGCTTTTGTGGCTTCTGTTTATTCTTCTCTACAAGAGTCAAGACAGAAGTCAGACTACCAGAGCAAGAATTTTTGCTGAGGAAGCTTCTGCGATTTGAAGCGAAACATCCTCGCATCAAGCAACCCAGTCCAGTTGAAGATTCAAGCTTCTCTACTATGGAAACCACCTGGACAACTGAGAGCCTTCACAGAATCAAAACTATTATGTTCAAACTGCTTTTTTAGCAATCCTGTGAATCATTAAACTAGTATTTAGTTGTATAACCACAGTTTTTCATGATTTCTTCACATCTGCGAGGCATTAATTTTGTTGGTTAGGAACCAAGATTTTGCTCATTTACTAGTGTGCTTGGGGTCATTGTCTTGTTGAAACACCCATTTCAAGGGCATGTCCTCTTCAGCATAAGGCAACATGACCTCTTCAAGTATTTTGACATATCCAAACTGATGCATGATACCTGGTATGTGATATATAGGTCCAACACCATAGTAGGAGAAACATGCCCATATCATGATGCATGCACCACCATGCTTCACTGTTTTCACTGTGAACTGTGGCTTGAATTCAGAGTTTGGGGGTCATCTCACAAACTGTCTGCGGCCCCTGGACCCAAAAAGAACAATTTTACTCTCATCAGTCCACAAAATATTCCTCCATTTCTCTTTAGGCCAGTTGATGTGTTCTTAGGCAAACTGTCACCTCTTCTGCACATGTCTTTTATTTAACAGAGGGACTTTGCGGGGGATTCTTGCAAATAAATTAGCTTCACACAGGCGTCTTCTAACTGTCACAGCACTTACACATAACTCCAGACTGTCTTTGATCATCCTGGAGCTGATCAATGGGTGAGCCTTTGCAATTCTGGTTATTCTTCTATCCATTTTGATGGTTGTTTTCCGTTTTCTTCCACACGTCTCTGTTTTTTTTTGTCTATTTTAAAGCATTGGAGATCATTGTAGATGAACAGTCCAATCACACGTTTTTATTTCAGGACCGTGCTACAGGATCGGTCAGGAGAAACAGGTGAGGGTGTTTCGATTCATTACAGCCAACATGGTGGAAGAGAGGATCATGGAAAAATCAGAGATGAAACTGCATCTGGACTCCATCATCATCCAGCAAGGTACCTCGTGTCTCAAGATAAAATCCACAAAACTACTGTTCACACTGTATGTATGTGGGTTTAGATGGACGTGTCAGCAGAGATGTCCTGCACATTCACAGTTAGTCTTTTCCTGAGACTCTCGTAGATACTTCATCTCCAGTGCACTTTGTCTCTGAAGAACAGAACCTTTCTACAATGGGGTGTTGAGAGAGTAGAACACATGACTAACTTCTACTTGTTCTTACTTTAATTACAACCAGCTTGGAAAACATGAGATGCTGTCCATCATCCGCCACAGTGCCTCTTATGTTTTTGCTTCTGCAGAGATCGAGATCACAGATGACGATATCGATGTGATCCTGGAAAGGGGTGAAAGAAAGATGAGTCAGCATTAATTATCAGAAAAAATAAACAATAACGGTATGTGATGGTTTTTGATTTGGATGTAACCGCACCATCACCAGAATTTGTCTAAATTCTGCACAGTATCTTTAAATGTAGACGTTACCCTGCTTATTCATGAAATTTACTCAAAGGTTGTCCAGTTCAGTAAATTGTACATTATATTGTCATTAAATCTACACAAAATGAAACAACAATAATAGTTACTGAAAGAACTACGATCTAAAATGAACATATTACATGCTTTCTCACTATACGAGTATTGGCATATATTTTGTGCTGAATTTTTCTAAAGTATTCACCATGAACCTCATTTTTCTTAATCTGTACTAGACTTTGGAGATGAAGGAGAGGTTTTCTGCTTTGGGTGACAGTTCTCTGAGGAACTTCAACCTGGACACAGAGACCAGCAAGAAAGACAAGGATGCGGTAAAAATGTCAGCCAGCGTCAGTATTCTGCTCTTAATTGTCTCAGTCCAGAACAAGAAGGTTTCAGTTTTTTGTTTTGTTTTGTTTTTTCATTCAGGTCTTGACCAACTGGATCGTGCTTCCAAAGCGAGAGAGGAAACCACTTTTGAGCCAACAACCAGCTGTGCAAGTCCATGAGCCGAAAACCCCAAAGGTAAGAACAGATGACTTTACAACCCCTGGCAAAAATTATGGAATCACTGGCCTCAGATGATGTTCATTCAGTTGTTTAATTTTGTAGAAAAAAAGCAGATCACAGACATGACACAAAACTAAAGTCATTTCAAATGGCAACTTTCTGGCTTTAAGAAACACTATAAGAAATCAAGAAAAAAAGATTGTGACAGTTGCACCTGCATCAGATCAGATCTGCTCGTTGACATTGACCCTATGTGTCTTTTTGCAAGGAATGTTTTCACAGTTTTTGCTCTATGGCAAGATGCATTATCATCTTGAAAAATGATTTAATCATCCCCAAACATCCTTTCAATTGTCCAAAATATCAACGTAAACTTGTGCATTTATTGATGATGTAATGACAGCCATCTCCCCAGTGCCTTTACCTGACATGCAGCCCCATATCATCAATGACTGTGGAAATTTACATGTTCTCTTCAGGCAGTCATCTTTATAAATCTCATTGGAACGGCACCAAACAAAAGTTTCAGCATCATCACCTTGCCCAATGCAGATTCGAGATTCATCACTGAATATTACTTTCATCCAGTCATCCACAGTCCACGATTGCTTTTCCTTAGCCCATTGTAACCTTGTTTTTTTCTGTTTAGGTGTTAATGATGGCTTTTGTTTAGCTTTTCTGTATGTAAATCCCATTTCCTTTAGGCGGTTTCTTACAGTTTGGTCACAGACGTTGACTCCAGTTTCCTCCCATTCGTTCCTCATTTGTTTTATTGTGCATTTTTCGATTTTTGAGACATATTACTTTAAGTTTTCGGTCTTGACGCTTTGATGTCTTCCTTGGTCTACCAGTATGTTTGCCTTTAACAACCTTCCCATGTTGTTTGTATTTGGTCCAGAGTTTAGACACAGCTGACTGTGAACAACCAACATCTTTTGCAACATTGCATGATGATTTACCCTCTTTTAAGAGTTTGATAATCCTCTCCTTTGTTTCAATTGACATCTCTCGTGTTGGAGCCATGATTCATGTCAGTCCACTTGGTGCAACAGCTCTCCAAGGTGTGATCACTCCTTTTTAGATGCAGACTAATGAGCAGATCTGATATGATGCAGGTGTTAGTTTTGGGGATGAAAATTTACAGGGTGATTCCATAATTCTTTCCTCAGAATTGAGTGATTCCATATTTTTTTTCCTCTGCTTGGTCTAAAAAAGTAACCATTACTGACTGCCACAATCTTTTTTTTCTTGATTTCTTATAGTGTTTCTTAAAGCCAGAAAGTTGCCATTTGAAATGACTTTAGTTTTGTGTCATGTCTGTGATCTGCTTTTTTCCTACAAAATTAAACAACTGAATGAACATCCTCCGAGGCCGGTGATTCCATAATTTTTGCCAGGGGTTGTACAAACACTGTTAGAGTACATGATGTTTCTGCAGCAACACGAAAGCTTACAGTGTCATTATGCTTGATTGTTTGGAATCCTGTTTATGGTGGAATCTCTTTCTGACTCCATTTTCAGCCTCCTCATCCTCCCAAGCAGCCAAAAATCCAGGACTTCCAGTTCTATCCTCCATGTCTGTCTGAGCGTCTGGAAAAGGAGCTGAACTTCTATAAGAAGACCATCGGCCAAAAGGTACAGAGACGAATGTTGTCAGTTCAGAGTAGGTTTGATACCAAATCTGGGTTGATGAATGTCTTTAGAGGCATGACTAAGTCAGTCTGTGGTCATCTCTCTTCAGGTTCCTCATCAGCCTGTTTCTCATTTGCCCTCAAAAGTATTGCAACACTTGGTATCTCACACATTTTAATTTGTTTATTCCATTTCAAATACATTTTTTTTTCTTAAATTATTTTCCTTAACTCAAACTGAAAGCAAATCTCCACAACTTGATATAAATTAATTAAAAATATAAAATAAAGCTTCTTGATGAAGTGGTGTCGAGGAGGATTTTCTTAAAAAGAAAACCTGAAAGTTCATCTACAATTTGACAGAAAGTACATTTGAGATGAAAGCCTAGATTTGATTGTTTTAGTGAAAGAAACTTTTGTATTTCTTCATAATTTATGTAAATAAAGTCCAAGACATATTCAGTGACTTGGAAATGTTCATGTTTCCATCCACTGACTTGTCTGAAGAAAACTGACAATAAAACTGATTATTATTTACAGGTATTATCAAGTTTTAGAGATCTGCTTTCAGTTTGAGTCTGAGAAAGTGTTATGTGTCGGACGCAGCTCGGAGAACCGACCAGCGTTTGAAGGACCCAGTATGAAATAAGCAGAGCACGGTACAAAGGCTAACTGAATTTAATACATAACAGTGATACAAAAAATAACAAAAGAAAGTGCGGTCTGGCGTGGTGCGCTCCCAGCAGCGCTAACGGTCTGGAGCCAGAAGCTGTTCGGACCCAAGGACCCCGCCAACACCCCCCAGGTGGCCGCAACAAACTGAGTCTGTGAAAGAAGGAACCATTATGTGAGTCCACACTCTACACACAGAGAGAACACTTAAAGGTGTACAAACAGCAAACACTTCCTGGCTTGATTACTAATCAGCTTCCCAACCTGCAGGCATGGAACATCCAGTTCACAAAACTCCACTGCAGTGGAAGCCGATACATGACTAACGTACAGCTCAATATAATAAGGTGTGAGGGACACCATATTTACTGACTGTATAAATGTTAGTCACAAAATCTAACGTACCTCAGGAAGTGTGCTGACGAGCGTGAGACCTCACCCCCTCCTCTTTCACAGACCGTGCATCAAACCCTGGACGTTCTCTGCATCCACTGATGATGAGATGGCTCCCGAGACGACGATCTCACCTGTCTGGTCACAAGGTCGAGTCTCTGGCAAATACACACTGTATACTCCAGTCTTAAATGCCACCATGTTCCAATCCATATAGATGCACCTCAGCTGTGAGTCCTGACGAGCCGCAGGTGATCAGGGTGAGGTCCTGATAACCTCAGCAACACAGCCACTCAGTCCCAAATGCAAGCCACCTGGAAGGAAAAACAAAAGACAGAAACAAAAAGGCAGCCAGGCCCCCCAGCCATACAACAGTAAGATAATTTTACAAATTTCAATTCTTTATTTTTTTTGTATTTCTTGTATTTAAAATGTGTGAAATTCCAAGTGTTCCAGTACTTTTGGAGGGCACAGTATCCTAACATTATGATGAGTGCAAAATGAGTGTGGTATTATTACTGTTTTGTTTAAGAATGTTTAATTACTTTGTGTCAAATCATAGTCATATCGTATATCATATTGATATGACAATTCAGTAAGGTATATCTTCTAAAAAAAAAGAGAGTAGAGCCACTTAGGTGCCTGGTCTTGAGAACCAGGGATGGTAGGTTGAAAAGCTTTTTTATCCCATGGGAACTCTCCCTACCCACCTAAGCAGCTCAAGAATATGGACAGCATGTATATAAGTGACATTTACATGACAATTTATATGATAATATTGAGATACGATAATTTGGCCACATTGTACCATATTGTACAGCCCTACTGTCAACTAGCTGAAAACTTTGAATATTAATAGCGCTTTTCACAGTATCTAAAAATAGATCGTGACGTCACGCCGCAAAGCATTATGGGACGCAGACCTAGACAAACAAGCATTTGAGTTGCATGGTTGTGCGTGGTTCGAGTTGCCTATTAACGGATTTAAAAACATTTCCTTTAGTTACACCATGTTCAAATGCCAAGGAACTAAGCATTGCTGTTGGGGATTGTGCAATTCCAACTCGAGATATCCTGATCGCTTGCCAGAAGGGACATTTTTTATCCCATTTCCAAAGCCCGGTAAGATCCGTGACAACATGCCACGACTGGAAAGAGAAAAGGCAACGTTAAAGATGGACAAAGCTAAGCGATGGCAATATTTATGTGGACGAGCAGATTTTCAAAATGTACAGCAGATAAAAGGAAGCATGTATATTTGTTCTCTGCATTTTGTTGGTGGGAAAGGTCCTACGTCCGAGAATGATGAGCCGAGACTCGCTACACTCACAGATGTTGAGTTGTCCAGGAAGCAACGGTGTAAACGAAAGGCCCGCTCTGAATGTGTAGACGAAACACCATGCCCACCCAAACGTGGTCAAAAAGGCTTGTAACAGATGTAAACAACGAAGAAAGCGGATCGTTGCAAGAGCCTTTGCTTCAGAAAAGTGACGACGGGATCATATGTGAAAGCACGTCAGCCGACTGTCAGGCTGCCTCACGCACAGAAGACAAAGCTACACAAACGATGTACAATCAGTACATGCTTGGAGCTAAAGTTGAGACTATGATCCTAAGAAATGAAACTGTACTTCAAATTGAGAAAAAGGAAGCCAAAGTTACCAAACGGATGGATCCACGTGTTGTGTTAAAAAACAGAAAAAAATATTAAGTTTTTTATTGGATTATTTCCTGAGCAGTTTGATGTTTTGTACACATTTCTTGGTCCAGCCAAATATAATCTAAAGTACTGGAACCCTAAGGGAGACACCAAGGAATCTATCAAATCAAATCAGAAGAAAAAGGGTCCATGTCGACGTTTCACTCCAAAGGAAGAACTTTTCATCACACTTCTCAGGCTCAGAAGAGGATTTTCATTGAAAACTATTGCTTACATACTTGACACATCAGAATCATTAATAAGTAAAATTTTCATCACATGGATTCAGTTTATGTTCTTGCATTTCAAATCTATGAATGTCCAAATGTTTCCAACTACAGATGTTTGTTGTGTGGGCCGCCAGAAGAGGAGCTCCTGCTGGCCCACCACCAGAGGGCGCCCTGCCTGAAGTGCGGGCTTCAGGCACCAGAGGGCGCTGCCGCCAAGGACACAGCCGGGGTGACAGCTGTCACTCATTATCTCAGGACAGCTGTCACCCATCTACACTTCATCAGTCCACACCATAAATACCGGACGTCATCTCCACCTCGTTGCCGAGATATCATCTACCAGTAAAGGTAAAACTCTCAGCCGTTGCTTTTGTCTTTTCTGACAAGTGTTTGTTACACAGTGTTTGCAGTCAGTTCCGTGAGTGCTCGCAGCCGGAGGCTGAGTGTGAGAGACGTAGAGAGCTGACGTCTTCGCTCCCCACGCTATTCTGTGATAAGTACTCTCAACTGCTGCACGTACCTGTTTTCTGGATAGGAGGTGGAGGTGGGATCTCCACCAGCGTTGTTACTGGGTGTACACACACCCACCTCTGATTGTTTCTGCTCCTCGCCAGCAGTACCAGATCCGACGTTCGGAGACGGTGGCCACCTGGGGATTCGGGACTTGGCGGCTCCAGTATTCTCCTGGTTCGGTGGCGGAGGAAATCATGTGGTTCCGGTTCTTCTCAGGACAGACGTCTTCTATCTTCGAGCCTGCCCACACGTCCCCTTTGTTGACTGACTATTATCTGACATTCTGTAATCTGCTGTACTTGGTTGTGCTCATTCACAACAGTAAAAGTGTTCATATTTGACTCTTTCATTGTCCGTTCATTTACGCCCCCTGTTGTGGGTCCGTGTCACGACACTTTCCCAACAGGATATCTCGGCCACGTCATGGATCAGGTGACCGAGCAAAACGTCATCCTCAATCGCAGGATGGAGGCTCTCACCGCTCAGGTGGAAGCGCGCGCTCAGGGCGCTGCTGCAGCTCCTCCTCCTGCCGACCCGGTGCAGAATATAGACGTTCCACTGGTCGTTCAACGACCCCCCCCACCTTCCCCTGAAGCATACATAAGCCCCCCAGAGCCGTACGGGGGTTGTGTGGAGACGTGCGCAGACTTTCTTATGCAGTGTTCGCTCGTCTTTGCACAACGTTCCATAATGTACGCGTCTGACGCCAGTAAGGTGGCTTATGTCATTAACTTGCTTCGTGGTGAGGCACGCGCTTGGGCTACGGCGCTTTGGGAGCAAAATTCACGGCTCCTTCTCACGTATGCTGGGTTTGTGAGGGAATTCAAAACGGTTTTTGATCACCCTAATAGAGGAGAGACCGCTTCAACAGTGCTGCTGTCAATGAGACAGGGGCGCTGGAGCGCAGCCGCTTATGCAGTCGACTTCCACATCGCGGCTGCGAGGTCCGGCTGGAATAACGCTGCGCTCCGCGCTGCCTTCGTAAATGGACTGTCGTCGGTCCTGAAGGAGCACCTGGTAGCTAAGGACGATGTGACGTCGGTTGGCCCCTAGCGGTCAAACCCCCAATGAGACAGAAGCAGAGACAGAGGCCGAAGCAACTTGATGTGGTCCACAACTTTAATTTTCTTACTTTATCACTACCCTTCCAAAAAGAACAAAGAAAATCGTGCATAAAGTACAAATACCCAGAGAGGTGGTGGGAATAGTCTCTCCCCAACTGCCACTCCAGAATGATCTCTCAGGCGCCTTTTATCTGGTTTGACTAATCGGGTTAAACCATTAAAATCTAAAAGGTAAGAGCTAACCAACTAGCTCCTAACACCTATCAAAACCCTCCATACCTTTAACCAACCCAAAACCCATTTAAAATCCCACCATCTCTAAACCTAAACTTAAACCCCCCAAAACCACCTATTTACTAAAATTCATACACCAATAAACCCCCTTAAACACATCTCCCCCCATGACTCCCCTGCCTTGGTCTATCCCAGAACCTTTATCATAGCAACAGTTTCCAGTGGGACCTCTTTGCTGCCTGGACACAAGACATGAGGTAAGGAAGACAAATTACAACTACACACCTCAATACTCAATCCTACATACATCAAGGTGCTTCCTAACTAAAGTAACTGTACAGCTATAAAATCACTAAGTAACAAATTAGCTATTTGTTACACTTCCCCCCTCCTCTCAAAGGCCATTATCACTCTTCTACCAGTCTTGAAAGGCAATCCGCCACAATGTTAGTCTTCCCTGGTTTGTATTGAACCGTAAAGTCATAAGGTTGCAAGGCAAGATACCACCCGGCAATACGAGCATTTGCCTCCCTCATCCTATGCAGCCATTGCAGCGCCCGATGATCCATCTCCAAGACAAAGTGACGCCCCAACAGATAATAACGCAAAGAATCAATGGCCCACTTCATTGCCAAACACTCTTTCTCCACCGCCGAGTACCTCGTTTCCCGTTCCAACAACCGCCGACTCAGGAACACGACCGGTCGTCTTTCACCATCCTTTTCCTGCAGGAGCACTGCCCCCAATCCCACCCCTGACGCATCAGTCTGGAGGATAAAGGGCCGGCCAAAATCCGGGGTTTGAAGCACAGGTCGAGTACCTATGGCCTCCTTCAAAGCCTTAAACGCTTGATCACAGTCCTCTGTCCAACAAACTTTATTTGGGGCAGAGTTCTTAGTCAAATCATTGAGGACCTTCGTTCGCTCAGCAAACTGGGGGATAAACTTTCTGTACCATCCCACCAGTCCGATAAACCCCCTCACTTTCTTCTTTGTAGTAGGCACCGGAAAGGAATAAATAGCCTCCATCTTCTGGACCTGTGGTCTAATTTTCCCAAAGCCAATAGTGTACCCCAGGTACTCCACTTCCTTATGTGCCACCGCACACTTACGAGGGTTAATAGTCAATCCGGCAGCCCGAATTCTCTGACACACCGCCCGGAGATGTTGAAGATGTTCCTCCCAAGACTGACTATACACTACAACATCATCCAGGTACGCTGCCGCAAAATCAGTCACATCCCGAAGTACATGATCCATGAGCCTCTGAAACGTGGCTGGCGCCCCTTGTAACCCAAAGGGCATCACCCGAAACTGATACAAGCCAACAGGTGTTTTAAAAGCTGTTAATTCTCGCGCTTCAGGCGCCAATGCAAGCTGCCAGTAGCCCTTTGACAAATCCAAAGTTGTAATAAAGGAGGCACTCCCCACTCGTTCCAGCAGATCATCAATGCGTGGCATTGGGTAAGGGTCAAAGTTCGAAATTGAATTCAAATATCTGAAATCAATACAAAATCGAAGAGAACCATCCTTCTTTGGCACAAGCACCACAGGACTACACCATTCACTGTTAGAAACCTCAATAATTCCAAGCTCCAACATCAATTGAATTTCCTTTTTTAATTCCATAACCAACCGCTCAGGAATTCGATAGCTCCTCTGTCTCACTGGAGCATCCTTCTTGAGCCGGATATGATGTTGCACTAGAGAGGTAAAACCAGGAGTCTCCTTAAAGAGCTCTGGATCCAGAAGAGAGCACATATCACCCTGCTGAGAGGGAGAAAGATGCGACAAGTCAATGGAAACCGGCTCAGTGGCTGGAACTGGAAAAAACTTCTCCGTCACCTCATCATCCTTCACCCCACGAACCAACAGCTGCTGGGAAGGTTCCTGACGCACCATGAACTGTTTCAGTAGATTAACATGAAAAAGTTGATACTTTTTAAGTCTCTCTGGCATATAAAGTTCATAAGTCACCTCCCCAACACGCCGTATAACCTCATACGGCCCCTGCCACTTTGCCAATAATTTATTGTCACTAGTCGGTAAAAGCAACAGTACCTTTTGGCCTGGTGTAAAGGTCCGATCCCTCGCCTTCTTATCATACCAGGTCTTCTGTGCCCTTTGTGCCTCCTTAAGATTCTCCTGTGCCAAAGTTGCCATTGCCTCGATCCTCTTCCTCATCTTCACCACATACGCCACAATGTTCTCTCCATCTGCTTCCTTCCGCTCCAAATGCTCCTTCAACAGATCTAAAGGTCCTCTCACCTGGCGTCCATACAGCAATTCAAACGGTGAGAAACCAGTAGATGCCTGGGGGACCTCCCGGTAAGCAAAGAGCAGATATGGCAACCACTGGTCCCAATCCTTGCCTGTAGAGGAGACAAACCTGCGCAACATATTTTTAAGCGTCTGGTTATACCGCTCCACTAAACCGTCCGTTTGAGGGTGATATGGAGTGGTCCTAATACCCCTGACCCCTAACAATTGATATACATGTCGAAGAAGTTTCGACAAAAAATTAGTGCCACAGTCAGTAAGTATCTCCTTAACCACCCCCACCCTAGAAAACAGCTGCACCAAACAATTGGCAACCTGTTTAGCCTTAATAGATCTAAGAGAAAAGGCCTCTGGGTAGCGTGTAGCATAATCCGACATGACCAAAATGTACCGGTTGCCCGCTGCACTCCTCTCCAAGGGGCCTACAATGTCCATGCCAATTCTCTCAAAAGGCGTACCTATAATCGGTAAAGGGTGCAGAGGGGCCTGAGCTACCCTCTTTCCTGCTGTTAACTGGCACACCTCACAGGAACTACAAAATTTGGAGACCTGTGAGTACATTCCTGGCCAAGTGAACCGACTCCCAATCCGCCGAAGTGTTTTCTGAAATGCCATATGGCCTGCCCAAGGAATTGAGTGCCTGAGCTCCATAACTCGTTCTCTAAACTCTTGTGGCAAAGCTAAGACATCCACTTTACCTCTCACTTGATAGAGAAGACCGTTTTTAATTACATAACGTTCCTCATCTAAACAAATACTTTTTCCCACTTCAGCACCTTCCTGCTCTTTAACTTTATCAAACCAGGGCTTAAGGGTAAGGTCCTGTTTCTGCAAAGTCCCTATGTCTAAAGGGATATCCCATTCCCCTAGACTAAGGGGTTTAACCAGTGCCTCCCTCTGAGACCCAGCAAACTTCTCCCTCCTCCTTTGAGACTTAGACTTCCTTGTCTTTCCTGGTTGAACCTCCAATTCCTCATCACAAAACGGTAACTCCTCAAAATCTCCCCTTACTAACTGAGCTCTGGTAAAAAACATTACACCGCTCAGCTGATTCAAAGGTACCCTGTCCCCCCAGCTCCAAAACAAGTTCTCCCCCCGCTTCCGGCTTACCCTGATTAGCCTGAACTAGCAAATCAGGAAGAGTTGGAATATCATTGCCCAGAATGACAGGAAAAGGTAGGTTTTTTGCTAAAGCAACAGAAACCAAATAAGTCTGTCCCCCTACGGTTAAATAAACCTCTGACATAGGGTACCTATGCTCATCTCCATGTATACAAACTAAAGGGGCTTCCTCGGTACACTGACCTTCAAACGGAACCAAACCAGCCAAAACCACAGTCTGAAAACACCCGGAGTCCAACAATGCCTCCACACGCTGGCCATTTACCAACACTGGCGTCGTATGCCCCTTCCTACACTCAGTCTGGACCGATGCCGGCCTCGGCACAGAACAAAGCAAAGAATACTTAGCTTTCAAAGTTGGGCAATAGCGCTGTATATGACCAAGCTTATCACAATTATAACATCTGACCTCCTGCGGTGCCATTCTAGAAGATTTTTTACCAGAATGAGACTGTGGGTTTACCTGGAAAGGCTTATTACCCTGACCTAAACCAAAACCCCTATCACCCCCAAAGGACTTACTTGGCAAGGTCCGGCCTAGTTCCCGGCCAAAGAAGGTAGCTCTGGGCCCTTTACGAGCAGCTGTAAAGACCTCTGCTAGCCGCGCCGCTTCTTCAGCAGTGGTAGGGTCATGCTCCCGAATCCACACCTCCAACTCCGGATTGACCATACGAAGGAACTGTTCCATGATGAGGGTTTCGGATATGGCATAAACAGTAGATTTTTCTGGCTGAATCCATCTGTAAAACAGTTCCTTAAGCCTCACATACAGTTCTCGCGGCGTCTCCTCTGTCTCCATCTTCAAGGAACGGAAGCGACGTCGGTACGTCTCTGCTGTAATCTCATATTTTGCTAAGATAGCTTTCTTCACCTTATCATAGTCTTCCGTATCTGCAAAATCCATTAACACATAGGCATTACGGGCTTTGCCTGTAAGGAGCGGAACCAATCGAAAAGCCCACTCCTTCACTGGCCACCTGGACACCTGAGCCATTCTCTCAAAAGTAGTGAGAAAATGCTCCACATTGTCTTCAGGGGCTAACGGTAACAACTTTGGTTCCTGCTGCGGCCTGTGGTAGCTACCATTATCTACCCCATCAACCCCTACAGCCTCTGCTGGCACTCCCACTAATTCCTCTTCTTGATATGCAGATTGCTCTGACTGCATTGTTAACAGCTGATGCTGAACTTGATGGACCTGCTGCTGCATGGACGACCAACGCTGCTCCTGCAAAGACCAGTCTTTGTCCCTCTCCCGGTCTCTTGCTGTCTGGGACTCGGCCAGTATCTTAACCAGGTCCATCAGTTCCTCCAGTCTATCTCAACCCCTCGACGTTGCCCCCTCATTATAGGCTTCGCCCGATTCACTGTCATCTTCTGAGCCTCACTTTCCCCCTTTTCTCCTTCCCATCCTGTCTCACCAAGGCACAAATCACTTCTGACACCAAATGTGACGTCGGTTGGCCCCTAGCGGTCAAACCCCCAATGAGACAGAAGCAGAGACAGAGGCCGAGGCAACTTGATGTGGTCCACAACTTTAATTTTCTTACTTTATCACTACCCTTCCAGAAAGAACAAAGAAAATCGTGCATAAAGTACAAATACCCAGAGAGGTGGTGGGAATAGTCTCTCCCCAACTGCCACTCCAGAATGATCTCTCAGGCGCCTTTTATCTGGTTTGACTAATCGGGTTAAACCATTAAAATCTAAAAAGGTAAGAGCTAACCAACTAGCTCCTAACACCTATCAAAACCCTCCATACCTTTAACCAACCCAAAACCCATTTAAAATCCCACCATCTCTAAACCTAAACTTAAACCCCCCAAAACCACCTATTTACTAAAATTCATACACCAATAAACCCCCTTAAACACATCTCCCCCCATGACTCCCCTGCCTTGGTCTATCCCAGAACCTTTATCATAGCAACAGTTTCCAGTGGGACCTCTTTGCCGCCTGGACACAAGACATGAGGTAAGGAAGACAAATTACAACTACACACCTCAATACTCAATCCTACATACATCAAGGTGCTTCCTAACTAAAGTAACTGTACAGCTATAAAATCACTAAGTAACAAATTAGCTATTTGTTACAGACGAACCGCGAGATTTAGATGGGCTTATTGATCTCGTTATACGGTTAGACAATCGGTTAGAGGAACGCCGTCGGGAGCGAGACGAAGGACGTGGCCGGGTACGCGCCGTCCCTCTCCCTTCCGGTTCCGAACGGGTTCCGCCCTCCCCACGCTCCACGGCCTCAACGCTCCGTGGGGTCACAGCTCCCCCTGCTGACGTTGCTAGGGAAATGCACAGGGCCAAAACGAGAACAGATGACAGAATGAGGAGGCTGGTCCGCGGGGAGTGTTTTCTCTGCAGCTCAAAAGAGCACATACAGAAAAACTGCCCCAAACGGCCAAAACGACAACACTCGCCCTTAGAGACTGGGCTAAGGGGGGGTCATAACATTGACGTGGGACACACACGTATTGCCACACGACTCCCAGTTACAATCCTGAGCGGGGATTTAACCCTTCAAGCCCCAGCACTGGTGGACACGGGGTCGGAAGGGAATCTGCTAGACAGCAGATGGGCTAGGGAGGTAGGGCTCCCTCTGGTGGTGCTCCCTTCGCCATTGCAGGTGCGGGCACTAGATGGCACCCTTCTCCCTTTAATCACGCACAAGACACAACCAGTAACTCTGGTGGTGTTTGGAAATCATCGGGAGGAGATCGAGTTTTTTATGACTCCTTCTACCTCCCGCGTGATTTTGGGCTTACCGTGGATGTTGAAGCACAATCCCTGGATTGATTGGCCATCTGGGGTGGTGGTTCAGTGGAGCGAAACCTGCCATCGGGTGTGTTTAGGATCCTCGGTTCCTCCCGGTTTACATGCTAAGGAGGAGGTCAAAGTCCCTCCCAATCTGACAGCGGTGCCGGTTGAGTACCACGATCTTGCTGACGTCTTCAGCAAGGATCTGGCACTCACCCTTCCCCCGCACCGTCCGTACGATTGTGCCATTGATTTGATTCCAGGAGTGGAGTTCCCGTCCAGCAGGCTGTACAACCTCTCACGACCTGAGCGCGAATCAATGGAGACCTACATCTGGGACTCATTAGCTGCTGGGCTGATCCGGAATTCCACCTCCCCGATGGGTGCAGGTTTCTTTTTTGTGGGCAAGAAAGATGGCAGACTCTGTCCATGCATTGATTACAGGGGGCTGAATGAGATTACGGTTCGCAACCGATACCCGTTGCCGTTGTTAGATTTCGTGTTCACCCCCCTGCATGGAGCCAAAATTTTTACAAAGTTGGATCTTAGGAATGCGTATCACCTGGTTCGGGTCCAGAAGGGAGACAAGTGGAAGACGGCATTTAACACCCCATTAGGTCACTTCGAGTACCTGGTCATGCCGTTCGGCCTCACTAACGCCCCCGCGATGTTCCAAGCTTTGGTAAATGACGTCTTGCGGGACTTCCTGCACCGATTCGTCTTCGTATATCTGGACGATATACTCATCTTTTCTCCGGACCCTGAGACTCATGTCCAGCATGTACGTCAGGTCCTGCAGCGGTTGTTGGAGAACCGACTATTTGTGAAGGGCGAGAAGTGCGAGTTCCACCGCACCTCTTTGTCCTTCCTGGGGTTTATCATCTCCTCCAACTCCGTCACCCCTGATCCGGCCAAGGTTGCGGCGGTGAGAGATTGGCCCCAACCAACAAGCCGCAGGAAGCTGCAACAGTTCCTCGGCTTTGCAAATTTCTACAGGAGGTTCATTAAGGGCTACAGTCAGGTAGTTAGCCCCCTGACAGCCCTGACCTCTCCAAAAGTCCCCTTCACCTGGTCGGATCGGTGTGAAGCCGCGTTCAAGGAGTTGAAACGACGGTTCTCGACTGCACCAGTTCTGGTGCAGCCCGACCCTAGTCGCCAGTTCATGGTTGAAGTGGACGCCTCGGACTCAGGGATAGGAGCCGTGCTTTCCCAGAGCGGAGAGACCGATAAGGTTCTTCACCCATGTGCCTATTTTTCCCGCAGGTTGACCCCGGCCGAACAGAACTATGACGTCGGCAATCGAGAACTCCTTGCGGTGAAAGAGGCTCTTGAGGAGTGGAGACACCTGTTGGAGGGAGCGTCTGTGCCATTCACGGTTTTCACTGACCATCGGAACCTGGAGTATATCAGGACCGCCAAGCGGCTGAACCCCAGGCAAGCCCGCTGGTCACTGTTCTTCGGCCGTTTTGACTTCCGGATCACCTATCGCCCCGGGACCAAAAACCAGAGATCGGATGCCTTGTCCCGGGTGCACGAAGATGAAGTCAAAACAGAGCTGTCGGATCCACCGGAGCCCATCATTCCAGAGTCCACTATCGTGGCAACCCTCACCTGGGACGTGGAGAAGACCGTCCGGGAGGCCCTGGAACAGAGCCCAGACCCCGGAACCGGGCCGAGGAACAGACTCTACGTCCCACCAGAAGCCAGAGCTGCGGTTTTGGACTTCTGTCACGGGTCCAAGCTCTCCTGCCATCCAGGGGTGCAAAGGACCGTGGCAGTGGTCCGGCAGCACTTCTGGTGGGCGTCTATGGAGGCCAACATCCGGGAGTACATCCAGGCCTGCACCACCTGTGCCAGGGGCAAGGCTGACCATAAGAAGACCCAAGGGCTTCTCCAGCCACTACCTGTGCCTCATCGCCCCTGGTCCCACATCGGCCTGGATTTCGTCACGGGCCTCCCGCCGTCCCAGGGCAACACCACCATCCTCACGATAGTGGACCGGTTCTCCAAGGCGGCCCACTTCGTGGCCCTCCCGAAGCTCCCTACAGCCCAGGAGACCGCTGACCTCCTGGTCCACCACGTCGTCCGTCTGCATGGGATACCAACAGACATTGTCTCAGATCGTGGTCCCCAGTTTTCCTCTCAAGTCTGGAGGAGTTTCTGCAGAGAACTGGGGGCCACTGTGAGCCTCTCGTCCGGGTACCACCCACAGACGAACGGACAGGTAGAACGGGCCAACCAAGAACTGGAACAGACCCTTCGCTGTGTGACATCTGCGCATCCGATGGCCTGGAGTAACCATCTGGCCTGGATCGAGTATGCCCATAACAGCCAGGTGTCTTCTGCCACCGGCCTCTCCCCGTTTGAGGTATGTCTGGGGTACCAGCCCCCATTGTTTCCCGTAGTAGAGGGGGAGGTCGGTGTGCTCTCGGTCCAGGCCCACCTGCGGAGGTGCCGTCGGGTGTGGCGCACCGCCCGTTCTGCCTTGTTGAAGGCCTGGACGAAGGCTAAGGCCCATGCAGACCGCCGGCGGTCCCCGGCCCCTGCATACCAGCCCGGGCAGGAGGTGTGGCTATCCACAAAGGACTCACCCAAGTTAAAGGACCGATACATAGGACCGTTCAAGATCCTCAAGATCTTCAGTCCTGCTGCAGTGAAGCTCCAACTCCCGGCTTCGCTGCGGATCCACCCCGTTTTCCACGTCTCCAGACTGAAACCGTACCACACCTCACCCCTCTGTGCTCCCGGTCCGGCGCCGCCTCCTGCCCGCATCATTGACGGGGAGCCGGCTTGGACCGTGCGCCGGCTCCTGGACGTCCGCCGGATGGGCCGGGGGTTCCAGTATCTGGTGGACTGGGAGGGTTATGGACCCGAAGAACGCTCCTGGGTAAAAAGGAGCTTCATCCTGGACCCGGCCCTTCTGGCCGATTTCTACCGCCGCCACCCGGACAAACCTGGTCGGGCGCCAGGAGGCGCCCGTTGGGGGGGGGGGGGGGGGGGGGTCCTGTTGTGTGGGCTGCCAGAAGAGGAGGTACTGCTGGCCCACCACCAGAGGGCGCCCTGCCTGAAGTGCGGGCTTCAGGCACCAGAGGGCGCTGCCGCCAAGGACACAGGGCACTCATTATCTCAGGACAGCTGTCACCCATCTACACTTCATCAGTCCACACCATAAATACCGGACGTCATCTCCACCCCGTTGCCGAGATATCATCTACCAGTAAAGGTAAAACTCTCAGCCGTTGCTTTTGTCTTTTCTGACAAGTGTTTGTTACACAGTGTTTGCAGTCAGTTCCGTGAGTGCTCGCAGCTGGAGGCTGAGTGTGAGAGACGTGGAGAGCTGACGTCTTCGCTCCCCACGCTATTCTGTGATAAGTACTCTCAACTGCTGCACGTACCTGTTTTCTGGATAGGAGGTGGAGGTGGGATCTCCACCAGCGTTGTTACTGGGTGTACACACACCCACCTCTGATTGTTTCTGCTCCTTGCCAGCAGTACCAGATCCAACGCTTGGAGACGGTGGCCACCTGGGGATTCGGGACTTGGCGGCTCCAGTATTCTCCTGGTTCGGTGGTGGAGGAAATCGTGTGGTTCCGGTTCTTCTCAGGACAAACGTCTTCTATCCTCGAGCCTGCCCACACGTCCCCTTTGTTGATTGACTATTATCTGACATTCTGTAATCTGCTGTACTTGGTTGTGCTCATTCACAACAGTAAAAGTGTTCATATTTGACTCTTTCATTGTCCGTTCATTTACGCCCCCTGTTGTGGGTCCGTGTCACGACACTTTCCCAACAATGTTATAAAAAATAGTTTGCCAAAAGTGTTTAAAAATGTTAAAAATATAAGATGTTCAGTGGACTGCACAGAATTTTTTTGCCAGACACCCAGGGACTATGGCCAGCAAGGTAATGTCTATTCCTCTTACAAGCACCATACTACCATGAAAGCACTGATTGCAGTCACCCCTAATGGTGCTGCTTGTTTTGTGTCTGACCTATATGAGGGGAGTGCAAGTGATGTGGAAATATTTGAGAAATGGGGAATTCTAAATCACATTGGACCAGGAGATGTTTTGCTTGTGGACAAAGGATTCACTGTACAGGACTTTCTTCTGTCAAAACAGGCTACAGTAAAAATCCCTGCATTCCTTGGAAAGCGATCGAGCATAGAGGAGATGGACACCAGGAGAGTAGCTAAGGCAAGGATCCACGTGGAACGCTTCAATGAAAGACTGAAAAAGTTCAAGCTTATTAGTCAAACTATCCCCCTCAGTCTCTGTTCTATTGCCTCCCAAATGGTCTATGTTGGATGCTGTTTGGTTAACTTTCAGAGTAGCTTGTGTATTTGAAAGCATGTAAAAAATGCACTACTTGCGCTTGAGCACTAAAAACAGTAATAGTTTGATGGTTAAAAGGTTAAAGCTTTCAAAGGCTAATGTGAAGAAATTAATACTCTACAGTAGTTTAAAGTAGTACAATCATTAGAAAATGCTTTAGAAAAGTATTTGAGCAATCACATTTTATTTTTTTTTACAGAAATCCTTTCTTTGTATACATTTTATATTAAAACATTGATCAGCAAAGAAAAACCAATGTGGTTTTATTGAGAACTCCTTCAACAATGAGAAATACAACTGAACATATTCCCTATACATGGGTAGTGTTTACACTTTTTTTTTTCTTCTACAACACAAAAGGGAGAAGTCACCTTGGTAGACGCATTTCAAAAATCTCTGGTGCTATAACTTTATGCCAAAATGCTGATAAACTATGTCTTATCCTGTTCAGAAGCTCCTCATTCCTTGAGATTCTTTCAACAGAGGGAGGCCCTTTGGGAGAGTGCAACACAAAGTCCCAGTAATCCAAGTCAGTAACCAAAAGTTGTAACTGTACTTGGTAATAGTACATGTGGCTTTCACAGAGCTTTAACTTCCCGTCAGTGATTTTGAAGCATTGTCTATTAAGTACTTCATTTGGGATAGTACCATCTTTGTGCTGCTGCAGAATATCATCAACAGATTTCTCCCTTAGGATTTTAAGACATTTAATTTCAATACCAACCATGTTACATTACAGTCTGGACTGGCACCTAGAAAAGGAAACTTTCTGTTCACCCACAGTCCTGTTTCACTTATTTTGTTTCCAGTGGCATCACTGTATGCTTTTCTAGCCTTAGGCTCCTCTGAGAGTCCGTACTGCATGTCACATGTCTGAACAAATTTAGGTAACCAAAGATTATCAGAAAGCCAGTGAAAATAGTTGTATGTTAAATCATAACCTTTGTGTTGTACTATTTTGTCTCCCAGTAAACAAACTTGTTTACATTTTGATGATATTATCCTGTACTGCCTTTCCTGACACCACTGAAATGACGTGCTCTGTTCTTGTGTCCCTATTATTTCATAAGCACCATGAGCTGACATTCTTTTGGCTGAAGTGTCATTTGGAGTTAGTGAGTCTTCCAAGTGCTGTACATGCTGAAGCAGAGTTTCCATTCGTTCTGTTGTTAGTCCATAATCCTCATATACGTACAATCTTGAGTGATGTCTCCCACATGGACTCACTTTGTGTAATAGCGCTGACACTTTGAAGGTTTATGATGAAGTCATTAATTTGTTCATTAATCATTGGAACTCTGTATTCTTTTGGTCTGGGGTCCCACTCATACAATCGGCCATCCCTGAGTTGCTTGGACTGGTATTCTGCTTTGTGCAGAGGTTTGGGGTTTTTAGAACGTTTCTTTCCTCTGTTCCAAACACAAGCTTTTGAAGTGGATGATGTTGCCACCCGGTGGCTGTTCTTAGTTGTGTAGTCTACAAGTTTTACACGTAGTGCTGCAACGTGCACACACCTCCCCAGGGCTGATGCTTTACAGTTACAAGCGGCTCTAGACACAAATCCACTGATATCACTCAACACAATCATCACATCTAAAGGGTACTCATTTTTCATAGAGTGATGAACATGTGCACGCAAAAAGTAATTTTCGTCATTTTTATTATCTTGTATATCGTCCACAAAGTCACTCTCCATCAGTTTTTTACCTTTCCTGAGTGGCTTTGTTGTAGCTGCATATCCTCTATCCATGTCAGAATCCTCGTCGCTACTGCAGCTGCCATCCTTATTGCCAAAGTGACTCGATTACGTAGTGGTAAACACATCCATAGTTAATCATCTCTGGGATGTCTATGGATGGGAACGTCGTCCAGCCACTGCCAGGTGTTGTCAAGGTAACAGGTTTGGTTTCACTCGCAAGACCTCTCTTCTTCAGTTCATACCATTTACCACCATCCACCCCTGGGTAAACCTGTATTTTCATTGCGATACAGCCCTGCACCTTTTCAATAGCCTCTCCCAGTGAAACATTTTTTGTTTGCCCGTGACATTCGAGCCATCGCTTCAGTTCTGGCAATCAATAATTAGCTGGGTCTTTATCGAGAAACGCTCCTGGTACGTCTTTCTCCGTCAAAACGATCTCCTCCATTTTGCATTTGTTTATTTATAGTATGATTTATATTTTCCACATACGGTTTAAGTCTGAACAGCAACATCCAAGCTTAGATTTTGTATATTTCCAATGGCGAAATGCGGTTTGTTTGTCTTGGTGAAGTACCCAGCAGCACCTGCGCAGCTAATTTGTGACGTCAACCGTGAAGTCCGCTATTTACATCTACATTTCAAAAAAATGCTTAAAGTGGCAGGGGGCTAAGAGGGCTGTAATTAGGGGGGTCAGCTGAAAGGCAAAATAAAGAAAATGCTAAAAGGTTTTAGTCATGCTCATGCTCCCAAGAACCATTTTACTGAAAAAAGTCTGAAGGACCTCAAGGACATGGTTAGATGACGGGAAGCTTTTCCAAGTATGTGAGAGGCAAATAAAGGAAAATGCTTAAAAAGGTAGGGGGTCTGGGGGGGGGGGGGGGCAAAGCTCCCCCAGAAGCTGAAAGGTTTTTTCCATGCTAATGCTCCCCTGAAGCATTTACTCAAAATAAAATCTGAAGAACCTAAATGACATGGTGAGATGCTGATGAGCTTTGCTCGTTCATGTCCGCGACATATGCATATTAATAATAATAATAATAATAACAATAATAATAAATGTGGCAGAAGCGGGAACCTTCCACACTGATACCAAGTGCACTAACCACTTGGTCACCACCCCTACCAATAATACTAATACTGTAAGTCTCTTCAGCTGCTTCCTTGTTCCTTGAGTCACCACAGCAAATCCAAAGTGGATCTGCCTGCTGAATTGGCACAAGTTTTACATTGGATGCCCTTCCTGATGCAATGCCACATTACACAGAGAAATGTGGCAGGGGTGGGATTTGAACTGGGAACCTTCCGCACTGAAACCAAGTGCACTAACCATACTACTACTACTACTACTGCTACCACATAAAAGGGCAGTAAAAGTTGTTGATTTTTTTTCAACATGGCAAATAACAGTTACTTGCAAGAAATACGTACAAAATCACAATTAGAGGCTAAATATACTGTACCTCTGACTAAGAGTGTTGTATGACTACAATCCATACATGTCTGTTTTTTTTAACCACATAAAGAGCTGTTAGACCTACTGAAAGTCTCCACCTGCTATTGTGCCACCTGCCAGGAAGGTTTGAGGAAGCTTTGCTTCTGTTCTGAAAGTGGTGCTAGTCCACCATCTGGTGGCAGAAAAAAAAAGTCATAATACCTTGAGCTTCTTCTTTGGCCTACACCATACTTGTCTGACATGTTTCAAGAAAAATGGTTTGCAAGCATGTTTTCTCAAAGATTTGCTTCTGCCCAAAATGCAGGTATAATGCACCCATGAAGTGCAAAACACAACGCCGCTATAATGGATTTCAATATTTTTAATATTGCGTCACACGGCAGAACCAAAAAAATGCAGTAATTTGAAACATTAATAATTATTAATCTTTAAGATTGAATGGGCCTCACATGTGGGCATCAAAATAATGTTCCAATTTAAATATTTTATTCATGTTTAATGGTAATTTTTAATATGCCTCACTCAGAAGCACCAGAAAATAGAACAACATTTAATTATTAATAATTATTGGGCCACACGGGCACCAACATATATTGTAACAAACTGAGATATTAATAAAAACAAGACCATATTTAATTAAATATGAAATTTATGAAATTTAATTAAACCTCGAAAAAAGGGCAGTACCTACATATTTGGGTGTGTAGGACATCCTTAATATTAATCAGTCTCTGGTCTGAAAGTCATAAGTTCCCGATACGATTGATCAAACCTCTGTTTCAACTGAACACAATTAAACCACTGGCATAATATTTACACATTTACATATGTACAGAGATAAACATGGGTGACTGACAGTTTGAGAACATGAATAATGATTCATAGTTTTATTACAGAGAGAGTCTGTTAATCATGAAACATTAACCTCTTAAACCCTAGAGTCCCCAAATATTGGGACGTGCCCTGTTTTGGAACATTTGATCACCCATAACTAACCAATGCTGACACCAACATACACTTATTATACATCAAAATGTCAAGCAAAGTTTCCTCTACAAAAGTATCCACTTCAATCACATATCAACTAACCACAGCTGAAACGCCAAGCAAATAAAGACATAAATTGGAATTCATTTTTTGGGAAAAAACCTCATTTACTCCTACCAAGTATTATTTACTTTCAATTTTTTTGCACCCATAACATCCCCTAGGACCTGTCTTTTAGCTGATCCAAACTTTTGCATTTTTGACCTTGTACAAGCTGAGAAATAAATCATAATGTATGGGTATGTGATTTTGGAGAAATAGGCTCTAGGGTTTAAGGGGTTAAAAGATAAAGCAGTGAAAGTTTAAGAATTTAAAGAGAAGAAATCTGATTGGAATTGAATGATGAGTTTAGGTTCACTAATTATTATTATTGTTGTTATTATTATTACTATTATAAAGAAAATTACCAAACAGATATGTATACCCATTTCGCATAATTTGACAACAAGCCCTTCCAGATTCTTGGGTGGTTCACTTATCTGGGTCCCTTGGATCAAACGTGGTTCTGGTCTGGGTCAGTTTTTGATGGGCCTTTGTGGCCTTTGTTGCTTGTGTCTAATGTGAAACTGCCAGTTTTCCTCAGTGATCCAGGCGTTGGTCCGGCTCGTTTGGCCGGCAGGACTGAACGATTGTTCTGTGGTCCTGTTGAAAATGGTGGTCGACCCATAAATGAAGGTTGTAGGGGTTTGTTCTCAAATTGCTCTGGCGGCTTCAAAAACCTGTGGAAGACCGAATTAAAGTTCTTGCATACATGTAGAAAAAGTTCAAAGCTTGATTATGAGAATTGTAAAGTCACAGAAAAAAAACTCTTTTGGCAAATTCGCTCTTAATCTGAAAAACTCAACTACGAAGTTGTCTATGAATGGCAAAAAACTTGACTCAAGCCTTAGAAATGATCAAGACTGGCACATCACCAACAACTAAAAATGTTAAGAAGCAATGAACAGAGGACACTGGAACAAAATAAGAAATGAACAAAGCCACGTGGTTGGATGAACAACCATACAAACCGGGGATGAAAAAGTAAAAAATGAAGGTAAAGAGAAAAATGGTAGAGGGAGAACAAGAGATCTGTGCTTTGGCCGTTTAAAAGGGAGCTACTGGTCAATAGCCTCCGCTCATTTGGGCGTGGTGGGCACTCTTCAGCTAATCCGATAACCAATGTTTTTGTTAGCGGATTAGCTTTTCAGTGCTGCTGCAATTACATCATTTTGGAGCTTCGGTAGCGATTCACCGTTTATCATCTCGTTTCTGCTTAAAACTGACTTTAGAATGATTTAAGAGGTTTTACTTTCTCATTTGATGGTTAATCCCATTATTCCCTTTGATTGGTTTGTTTGTAGAGAGTCAGACTTAGTCAGTCTCAGACGCATGCACAGTGAAGCCAGGGCGGACTCATTTTTAGAAGGGACCGTTCAGTGCAAGTCTGTTGCGGCCACCTACGTCCCACTCAGAGCGTCTGTAGCACCTGTACACCTGGTGCTGCTGACACAGCCGCAACCTCCAACCATGGTGCTTCAAGGGGCATCCTGCATAGCTCAAATGTTGCCTCCTGCACTGGCATCGAAACCAATCGAACCTCACAAGTCTCTGAAACCATGTGTGGGATGCAACCCACACTGTAGTGGGCAGTGCAGAGATACACACCATCCAAGAGAAAACTGCTGGTAGCAGCCTTAGACTCTGGAGGAGGCCTATTTATGCTACTACCTAGTAGAGGTGGGCGATACCGGGAATTTTGGTATTGATCTCATACCAAGTAACTACAGGCCCAGTATCGCCAATATTGATACCGATACCAATACTTTTTCATATTTAAGCTTCATAGAGCCAAAGGATTCAAAAGACCTAGGATAGAATTTTACCAAACATTGTACGTGGCAACAAAATACTTTATTATCACAATCAACATCAGATATCATGGCGTTAAATCTTGGAATGATAATTACATCTTGTGAATCCATCTGTCACCTTATATACGTATAAAAGTGGACGAAAAGCGAAGATTCTGCAGGAGTATTTACAATGATTTGTTATAATCTGGATAAAAATGGCGTAATTCTGTTGTATTCTGTCGTGTTTGCTTTGTTCGGGAGTGGATTCTCTATAAGCCTTTTGGCTTCCGCCACTCCCTTGCACATTACTTATATTGTATTTTTTTTCTCTCTCTCTTTTGTTGTTTTATGTGTATACATTATTTTGTATGAGTTTTATTTTGTGCTAAATAAACAAATCAAATAAAAATCAATCAAATCAATATTTTTGTTTAAAAAAATATCACTCAACACAACTTAAAGCAAAATCTCCTGAGGTAGAGGGCTGACAAACCACAATACAAGGGTGCACTGCTCCGTGTTGTGTGACACAGCGCAGCGCTGCTTTTACAGAGAGTAGACTTTGATGAATCTGCATGTGGAGCAGTCAGTGCGTGCGGGAGAGAAAAAAGCTCGAGTATCGATCTTTTTACGGGTGATTCTTAGATTATGTGCACCTTTGGCCTTGTGAAGTCGAGTGAAAAAAACATTATACAAATTCAACTCACATAACTTCATATGTTTAAATAACCATTGTAGTATTGAGATCCATAAGATTTCAAACTAAATTTACAAGATTAATTGTTATTTTTCACATTTTATCTGACCCGGAATAAACAAATGTCATTTCCACCACATTTCATTTAACACATATAAATAAGTGCAATAATTTAAACACCCTAGAATTTTCTAGGACCATTAGCTTAACTAGTTGTACCAGTTTCCACTATTTACAACAATAATTCATTTTTGAATGACCTAAATTAACTGTCTAAGGATCAAATGCTGAACTGTACATTTTTCACAGTGTGAAATGCAATATTACTTTGGGTAGGTCCTTGTAAATAATAAATAATCTGGTTTGTTACATAAAGTAACGCAAATCATCAATAAATGTAAATATGATTTTAATATGAGCTGACTAATTTTTAGAAATTTTGTGAAAAATATGTGCGGTGGTGGAAATGACAAGCTGTGATGGAAATGACAAGGTGTTGTGGAAATGATATTGACTTCAAGTCTTCTCTCTTCTGTTTCTTTGATTTGTTCTCCATTGTCTCCGCTGTTTGCGTTGCTCCCGCTTTGTCATGTCTGTGATTGGCTTTATAACACCTTTTTCCTTTTTCCTCAAATATCTCTCTCTGTCTCGTTTAAGTTTCTCCTCATATTTTATGGGGTCAGCTTTTATTTTGTCCCTATAGGCTTGTGATCTTTCTTTCGTTGTCTTTGGTGGCATCTTAAAAACAGATAAAATAAAATTACTAAAGTTTATTGTAAAAGTATATAGTATATATAGTAAAAGTATAGGGCCTATTAAAGGAATATATTTACTTTCACAATCTATATGAACTTTGGATGCTGTAGCTCCTCTGAAAAAGAGAGCCTTAAATCAGAAGTGCCTGACTCCGTGGTATAACTCACAAACTTGCAGCTTAAAGCAGATAACCCGTAAGCTGGAGAGGAAATGGCGTCTCACTAATTTAGAAGATCTTCACTTAGCCTGGAAAAAGAGTCTGTTGCTCTATAAAAAAAGCCCTCCATAAAGCTAGGACATCTTACTACTCATCACTAATTGAAGAAAATAAGAACAACCCCAGTTTTCTTTTCAGCACTGTAGCCAGGCTGACAGAGTAGGAGCTCTATTGAGCTGAGTATTCCTTTAACTTTAACTAGTAATGACTTCATGACTTTCTTTGCTAATAAAATTTTAACTATTAGAGAAAAAATTACTCATAACCATCCCAAAGACATATTGTTATCTTTGGCTGCTTTCAGTAATGCTGGTATTTGGTTAGACTCTTTCTCTCCGATTGTTCTGTCTGAGTTATTTTCATTAGTTACTTCCTCCAAACCATCAACATGTCTATTAGACCCCATTCCTACCAGGCTGTTCAAGGAAGCCCTACCATTAATTAATGCTTCGATCTTCGAACGAGAACAGAGGGAAGTGTGGTGGAAATGACTGTAGTGGAAATGACATTTCTACATTTTTTTGATAAAAAATGGATGATGGCTTCATTGATTAGCTTTGAATTGATAGTTAGCATTTCATGTATGCAAAATAATGCTTTTCATGTTAAATTTGTAATCTTTTTCAAAACAACAATGGAACTACAGCATGTTTGGAAATGACATACAATAAATATATTTGCTGATCAAGCAATATTTACCTTGCTTTTTCTTCAACAGTTGTGGGTGGAAATTTAACTGGCCTCCATGTCCAACATGTGCTCTGATGTCACTTTACATTTCCATGGAAACTACCTAAACAATCTTTCACAAGAACCTTTTAAAAGGGAAAGTAGGTGTTGTGGTGGAAATGATGCCAATGCTGTGTGACAGGTATATTTTGTATAAAAAATAATATTGACAGTGGACACAAATCAAATATTATAATATATTTTATTTATTTTAGTATTCCTTAACTCAACGGCATCAACAATTCTCATATAAGTGATACTTTTAACCTTTATTTCATTGTTGAAGTTTGAAACTCTGGGGGTGTGACAAGGAGAAAACAGTGATTTTGCAACTTCCAGGTTGATGAAAAGTATTAAAAAAATATATTAAAAAGGTGGTAAATTTTTTACAAGAGTAGGGGGAGTCATGTCTTGGTGGCTTTCCTTACTCTTCTCCTTCTTGCACAGAACTGTCTACTCCACACAGATTTACCACAGAGTGCCATATTGTTTGTATTTCTTCATAACTGATGTAAATAAAGTTCAAGACATATTCAGTGACTTGGAAATGTTCATGTATCCATCCCCTGACTTGTCTGAAGAAAACTGGCAATTAAACTGATTATTTACAGGTATTATGCCAAAGGGACGGATTACTTATGCAACCCATCATCTTGGCTTTTATATTTTTAATTAATTTATATCAAGTTGTAGAGATTTGCTTTCAGTTTGAGTCTAAGGAAGATCATTTGGAAATTTTATGTTGAGAAGCCTGATTTCCTTTTTGTATTAGAAATGCCATAAACAAAATAAAATGCGTGAAATACCAACGGGTATGAATACTTTTGCAAGCCACTGCAATTTGTGATTCTTTCACTTTATCTCTCTGTTTTACTATTGTTAAAAATTCCTCATGTCTTCAGTTTGAACAGGTACAGATGCATAATCATCACACTGTGAGACTGAAGATCATGGGATTCGATCCCATGTCACACTCTTACAACAACAGCCTCAGATCTTTCTCTTTGGGCTGCACCTTTTGACCAGCAGGTGTCCCCAAAATAAATAAAGCTTCCACACACAGCATAAGACACACATTTAGATTAACTTCTAATATATTGTAATATATTGTATTTGTGTGACAATTATAAAAAGACAATAAGAAAAATATATAAGTGCAAAATATTACTATTAAATTCCACTGCATCATTGACTGTAGACTAACCACACACAAATAAGAACAATCTGAAATATATCTGTTTTGAAAAAGTTAAAATGAATGAAGTCAGAAAATATCTGCTGGTGCAGCAGATAGGCAAAATTAAATGTGCATTTTGTGACAAAAGCATGAAATTTGGTATGCATATAACCAAAGGTATCCCAAATAAAATTTGATAATGAGCCATTGTGATTCATGAATTATCAGTATGTCACCCATGGCAGCCAATTTTCAAAATGAAACCTTAAAAATGTTGCAAATGCTGCAATTGCATTGAAAAATATAGCGCATTATTTGTCTGACCATAATGATAGAAAAAAGGTGTAGTTTGGATTATCTATGACTGAATGTTATGGATTTATGGGGTAAAAACAACAAAAATGGTGACAATGTTTGGGTATGTCCCTTGTCTGTGTCTGTGGTCCAATTTTGTGGCCTGTCCTTTGTTTGTGTGCTTTTTGTCATCTTCTGTCTGTCCTTTGGTTAGTATTCATTGTCTTCTCTCCCCCGTTTATGTCAGTCATACTTGTGGTCTATACCCTGTCTGTATTTGTGGTCAGTCTTTTGTCTGTGTTCTTTGTGTAAATTGTCATGATCTTTTGTTTATTATTCTTCCTCGTGATCTCTGTCCTCTGTCTGTCTCTCTGTGTCTTTTGTCATTATGTTTCAGTCCTGTGTTCTTTGTTTCCCTGTTTCCACTTTGTACACTTATGAGTTCCATGTTTGGTTTTTCTGTTTGTGTCCTTGGTTTTGTGATTCCCTTTTTAGGTTGTTTTGTTATCTTTATGTTTGGGTTCTACACACCCCCGGCTTTCTGTCGAGTTTTGAGTTACCTTTTGTGTGATTAGTTCACCACGTGTGTTTTGATCCAGTCTCCCCGAATATGCCCACACCTGCCTCTCATTTGCTCATTTGTTCCGTTGTGTATTTTAAGCCTGCCCTGCTTTCTGTTCAGTTACCGTTTTCTTCTTGTTGGTTCCTCCTGTATTTCTGTTTGTAAGTACGTTGATAATCTTTGTCTCTTCCTGCTTGTAGCTGTGTCTTGTTTTATAGTGTCGATCATCCTGTTACCTCCGTTGTCTCACCTGTTTGTATGGATTCTGTTGTGTGTTTGTTTAGGACTTGTGTTTTACCCCTTGTATTTGCTTCATTTGCCAGCCTGATCTTGCGTGTTTTAGGACAATAAATCACCTGTGTTTCCATCTCAATTTCAGTTTGTACAGGGGTCAAAAGTTATAGTTGCTCCAATTTTGGTAAAAAATGTGATGTAAATTATTGGTTGTGCTAAAAGGATTAATAAATGGAATAGTTTTGACTGAGTTGAATTTTTAGTCTCCAAAATAAAGACCAAACGAAGTTGACATCCATTGGATTCTATGATATGTGACATGTGAAAACTAAGCATAACACATGGTGCAAACTATTCCTTTTTAAAACCCTATGAACTAAAACAATAAAGTCCAATAAAACAATGACTTTTTTTGCCGTTGGTACTTCATAACTCCATAACATTCAGTCATAGATTGTCCAAACTATACCTTTTTGGAATCCCTATGATCACTCATATAATGTGGTATCATTTTCAAAGTGACTGCAGTAGTTTGAAAAATGGTCACTATGACAACCATGGGGAACACTCACGATGGCTCAATATCCAGATTTTTTTTGTAACATGTTTGTAACAGGGCAGCACGGTGGATTATTGGGTAGCACTGTTGCCTTCCAGCGAGAAGGTCATGGGTTTGATTCCCGCCTGTGGCCTTTCTGTGTGGAGTTTGCATGTTCTCCCCGTGTTTGCTTGGGTTTCCTCCGGGTGCTCCGGTTTGCCTCCCACATCCAGAGACATGCGGGTTAGGTAGATTGGAATCTTTAAAATTGTCCGTAGGTGTGCAAGTGGGTGTGAATGTGTTTGTTTGTCTGTTTGTGGCCCTGTGACAGACTGGCGTCCTGTCCAGGGTGTACCCTCTATGACTGCTGGGATAGGCTCCAGGTCCCCGTGACCCTTAATTGGACTGAGCGGTTGAAGATGAGTGTGTGAGTGTGTTTGTAACATCTGTGTCAGATTTGGTGATAAAAGCACCAAATGCACAATTCTTATGAAAAAAATGGCTATGCTGCCCCACTCTACTCCTGAACCTAATTTTGTTGCAGTGAGGGGCCAAAGCCAATCTGCGTGTGTGTAAGAGATGTTTTATTGAATTGTCAGTATGTAATTGGTCATTTGATGTACAGATTGATGGATTGTGTCACTGTGCAGTTAATATTATCTGTGACAGTGTTTGATTGGCTTCCTTCAGGGATTAAGGCATGTATAAGGCCGCACTGCCATCTGTCCACTGTTTGGGGTCCTGACCCGGCCGGAGGGACGGCACAAGCCCTGCAGGATGAGGACAGCTGAGACATCCGATAAAGGTCAAAGACAGGAAGAGCGTGAGCAGTCTAACATTTACAAACTGCAGCTGTCAGTGAGCTGTCACATTTGACAGAAGATGCAGGCCAGTTATTTATTTCTTTGTTTGTTAGCAGGATTTGAACTGATCTTAAAATGTGGTGAAAGATTTGGATACGGACTGGAACACATTCCATGAAATTGTGGGATGATTCAGGATGGAAGCATTGTATGTGTTTCTGCCTGTTCATAATTTGATACTCTAACTCAGCCACATGGGGTGTGCAGCCAGTACATTCTGAGTGCTGGTCCCAAGCCCAGATAAATGAGGAGGGTTGCGTCAGGAAGGGCATCCAGCATAAAACAAGCCAACCCAACTATGCAGACTAAGAATCGAATTTCCATACCAGATCGGTCGCGGCCCGGGTTAACAACGTCCGCCACCAGTGCTGTTACCCAACAGGGTGCCGGTGGAAATTGGGCTACTGCTGGGCGAAGACGACGAAGAAGAGTAGGAGAATGTTTCCACAAACAGCGGGAGAAGAAGAAAACTAGAAGGGTGGAAATGAGAGTGGGGACTTTGAATGTTGGTAGTATGACTGGTAAAGGGAGAGAGCTGGCTGATATGATGGAGAGAAGAAAGGTAGAAGTATTGTGTGTGCAAGAGACCAAGTGGAAGGGAAGTAACATCGGCGGTGGGTACAAGTTGTTGTACCATGGTGAGGACAGGAAGAGAAATGGTGTTGGGGTCATTTTAAAGGAAGAGTATGTTAAAAGTGTGTTGGAGGATAAGCAAATGTCTGACAGGGTGATGAGTGTGAAGTTGGAAGTTGAAGGGGTGATAATGAATATCATCAGTGCATATGCCCCACAGGTAGGTTGAGAGATGAAGGAGAAAGATTTCTGGAGTGTGTTAGATGAGGTGGTGGAGAGTGTGCCCAAGCATGAAAGAGTGGTGATAGGAGCAGACGTGTTACGGATGTGGCGTAAGGTGAAAAGAGAAGTGGCAAAAGCAAAGGAAAAGGCATATTGTGAGCTGTACAAGAAGTTGAATAGTAAGGAAGGAGAAAAGAACTTGTACTGATTGGCCAGACAAAGGGACAGAGCTGGAAAGGATGTGCAGCAGGTTAGGGGGGTAAAAGATGCACATGGTAATATGCTGACAACTGAGGAGTGTGTGCTGAGAAGGTGGAGGGAATATTTTGAAGAGCTGATGAATAAAGAAAATGAACGAGAGAAAAGGCTGGATGATGTGAGAGTAAATCAGGAAGTACAAGAGATTAGTAAGGAAGAAGTGAGGGCTGCTATGAAGAGGATGAAGAGTGGAAAGGCAGTTGGTCCAGATGACATTCCAGTGGAGGCATGGAAATGTCTAGGAGAGATGGCAGTAGAGTTTCTAACCAGATTAATAAAATCTTGGAAAGTGAAAGGAGGAGTGGAGACGAAGTGTGCTGGTTCCTGTTTTCAAGAACAAGGGTGATGTGCAGAGCTGCAGTAACTATAGAGGCATAAAGGTGATCAGCCACAGCATGAAGTTATGGGAAAGAGTAGTAGAAGCTAGGCTTGGAAAACAGGTGAAGATCTGTGAGCAGCAATATGGTTTCATGCCGAGAAAGAGCACTACAGATGCAATGTTTGCTCTGAGAATACTGTTGGAGAAGTACAGAGAAGGCCAGAAAGAGTTACATTGTGTGTTTGTGGACTTAGAAAAAGCTTATGATAGGGTGCCAAGAGAAGAGCTGTGGTATTGTATGAGGAAGTCTGGAGTGGCAGAGAAGTATGTTAGGGTAGTGCAGGACATGTACAAGAATAGTGTGACAGTGGTGAGATGTGCAGTAGGAATGACAGACTCATTCAAGGTGGAGGTGGGATTACACCAGGGATCAGCTCTGAGTCCTTTCTTGTTTGCAATGGTGATGGAGATGGTGACGGATGAGATCAGACAGGGGTCCCCATGGACTATGATGTTTGCAGATGACATTGTGTTCTGTAGTGAGAGTAGAGAGCAAGTTGAGTCTAGTCTGGAGAGGTGGAGATATGCTCTGGAGAGCAGAGGAATGAAAGTCACTAGAAGCAAGACTGAGTACATGTGTGTGAATGAGAGAGAGCTCAGTGGAATAGTGCAGTTACAAAGAGTAGAAGTGGTGAAAGTAGATGAGTTTAAATATTTGGGGTCAACTGTTCAAAGTAATGGAGAGTGTGGTAGAGAGGTGAAGAAGAGAGTGCAGGCAGGGTGGAGTGGGTGGAGAAAGGTGGCAGGAGTGATTTGTGACCGAAGAATATTAGCAAGAGTGAAGGGGAAACTTTACAAGACAGTAGTGAGACCAGCTATGTTGTATGGTTTAGAGACGGTGGCACTAACAAAAAGACAGGAGGCAGAGCCGGAGGTGGCAGAGCTGAAGATGTTGAGATTCTCTTTGGGAGTGACAAGAATGGACAAGATTAGGAATGAACATATCAGAGGGACAGCTCAGGTGGGACGGTTTGGAGACAAAGTCAGAGAGGCGAGATTGAGATGATTTGGACACGTGCAGAGGAGGGACCCAGGTTATGTAGGGAGAAGGATGCTGAGGATGGAGCCACCAGGCAGGAGGAGAACAGGGAGGCCAAAGAGGAGGTTTATAGATGTGCTGAGGGAGGACATGCAGGTGGCTGGTGTGACAGAGCAAGATACAGAGGACAGGGTGAGATGGAAATGATTGATCTGCTGTGGCGACCCCTAACGGGAACAGCCGAAAGACAAAGAAGAAGATAATTTGATACTCTATTCTTAAACAAAAATCTGAGTTTTTGATGCACAGGACAAGACAACATTATTATTTTTATGGTTCAAGGCCGAGCCATCTGTTGGCTATGAAGATTCGTGCCAGTGAGCAATTCGCTGATATTCCATCTGTCAGACACCAACAGGGGAAGATAACCACAGACCCCAAAAAGATTACTGAAACTTTTCGCTCTTTTTATTCAGATTTATGTAATTCAGATGTCACCCTTAATAAATGCAAACTTGAAACCTTTTTTTGATAGAATTAATTTGCCACATTTGTCAGAAGATGATGCTAAGCAATTACATTACATTAGATGAGCTTAAAGAGACAGTCTCTAAGATGAGGCATGGTAAGGCACCTGGATGGGATGGTATACCACCTGAGTTCTACCTCACTTTCTGGGATCTGATAGCCCCCCTGTTACACTCAATGATTCTACAACCCCTGGCAAAAATTATGGAATCACCGGCCTCGGAGGAGGTTCATTCAGTTGTTTAATTTTGTAGAAAAAAAGCAGATCACAGACATGACACAAAACTAAAGTCATTTCAAATGGCAACTTTCTGGCTTTAAGAAACACTATAAGAAATCAAGAAAAAAAATTGTGGCAGTCAGTAACAGTTACTTTTTTAGACCAAGCAGAGGGAAAAAAATATGGACTCACTCAATTCTGAGGAATAAATTATGGAATCACCCTGTAAATTTTCATCCCCAAAACTAACACCTGCATCAAATCAGATCTGCTCGTTAGTCTGCATCTAAAAAGGAGTGATCACACCTTGGAGAGCTGTTGCACCAAGTGGACTGACATGAATCATGGCTCCAACACGAGAGATGTCAATTGAAACAAAGGAGAAGATTATCAAACTCTTAAGAGGGTAAATCATCACGCAATGTTGCAAACGATGTTGGTTGTTCACAGTCAGCTGTGTCTAAACTCTGGACCAAATACAAACAACATGGGAAGGTTGTTAAAGGCAAACATACTGGTAGACCAAGGAAGACATCAAAGCGTCAAGACAGAAAACTTAAAGCAATATGTCTCAAAAATCGAAAATGCAGAACAAAACAAATGAGGAACGAATGGGAGGAAACTAGAGTCAACGTCTGTGACCAAACTGTAAGAAACCACCTAAAGGAAATGGGATTTACATACAGAAAAGCTAAACGAAAGCCATCATTAACACCTTAACAGAAAAAAAAACAAGGTTACAATGGGCTAAGGAAAAGCAATCGTGGACTGTGGATGACTGGATGAAAGTCATATTCAGTGATGAATCTCGAATCTGCATTGGGCAAGGTGATTATGCTGGAACTTTTGTTTGGTGCCGTTACAGTGAGATTTATAAAGATGACTGCCTGAAGAGAACATGTAAATTTCCACAGTCATTGATGATATGGGGCTGCATGTCAGGTAAAGGCACTGGGGAGATGGCTGTCATTACATCATCAATAAATGCACAAGTTTATGTTGATATTTTGGACACTTTTCTTATCCCATCAATTGAAAGGATGTTTGGGGATGATGAAATAATTTTTCAAGATGATAATGCATCTTGCCATAGAGCAAAAACTGTGAAAACATTCCTTGCAAAAAGAACATAACATAATGTCAATGTCATGGCCTGCAAATAGTCCGGATCTTAATCCAATTGGAAATCTTTGGTGGAAGTTGAAGAAAATGGTCCATGACAAGGCTCCAACCTGCAAAGCTGATCTGGCAACAGCAATCAGAGAAAGTTGGAGCCAGATTGATGAAGAGTACTGTTTGTCACTCTTAAGTCCATGCCTCAGAGACTGCAAGCTATTATAAAAGCCAGAGGTGGTGCAACAAAATACTAGTGATGTGTTGGAGTGTTCTTTTGTTTTTTGTGATTCCATAATTTTTTCCTCAGAATTGAGTGATTCCATATTTTTTTCCCTCTGCTTGGTCTAAAAAAGTAACCGTTACTGACTGCCACAATTTTTTTTTCCTGATTTCTTATAGTGTTTCTTAAAGCCTGAAAGTTGCCATTTGAAATGACTTTAGTTTTGTGTCATGTCTGTGATCTGCTTTTTTTCTACAAAATTAAACAACTGAATGAACATCCTCCGAGGCCGGTGATTCCATAATTTTTGCCAGGGGTTGTACATTCAGTGGAGGAAGGTTGTTTTTCTATGGACATCAATTTACCTCTCATCTCTTTGTTACTTAAGAAAGGTAAGAACCCAACTGAGTTTGCTCTCTGCAGACCTTAAAATCTATGCCAAGATGTTAGCCCTCCGGGTACAGAACTATATGACATCTTTGGTTCATTGTGATCAAACTGGTTTCATAAAAGGCTGTTTGGCAACAGATAATCTTAGGCGTTTGCTACACATTATTGATGCATGCAAAGATAGTGGGACTCCCACAGCTATCTTGTCTTTGGATGCCATGAAAGCATTTGACAGGTTAGAATGGACATGTTTATGGTCAGTTCTTGGAAGGATGGATCTGGGAGAGAGGTTTATTCATATGATCAAAGTCCTTTATACAGCCCCTTCAGCCATGGTTCTTACCGGTAAGATCTGCTCTTCACTTTTTCCTTTCTCAAGGTCATCTGAACAGGGCTGTCCCTCAAGTCCGGGCCTTTTTGCCCTGTCCATGGAACCATTAGCGCAATTTATTAGACAATCTCAAAATATTTCCCCTATTCTTACTAGTAGTACAGTTCACCACTTGAATTTATATGCAGATGATGTGCTCCTTTTTCTGCAAAATCCTTCTGTTTCAGTCCCGTACTTTTTAAGAGCTGTAGAGGACTTTGGGAATCTTTCCGGCTTTAGAGTCAACTGGTCGAAATCTGCCTATCTGCCTCAATGATGCTGCCAGAGCAGCTACCCTCCCTGCTAACATCCCCACGATTGAGCATTTCAAATATCTTGGCATTGAAATATTTCCCACTATAAACCAGATTATAAAGTATAATTACTACAAATTGTATGAAAATGTTCTTCGGGACCTCAACAGACGGGCTGGCTTACCCAACTCACTACAGGCCCGGTCTTCAATCATTAAAATGAATATATTACCAAGGGTTAATTTTATCAGTTCAATGTTCCCTGTGTGTCCCCCTGTTGGTTACTGACAAAAACTTCAATCTGCAACATACAGCTTTATCTGGAACAATAAGCGGTCAAGGTTAAAGATGTCCACATAAGGTTAAAGATGTCCACTGCTCAGAGGATGAAAAAGGATGGCGGTTTGACCCAAAGGCGAAGGTTTCTTGGCGGTCTTTGGAAGAGGCACTCGTGTCTCCCCATAGGCTCCAAGATATTGTCTATGCTAACATTTCTGTTAAGCAATGCCAGTTGCGGTTTGGCCCCCTGATCACGCACGTTATTCAGATATGGTGTGACGTTCAAAAATCTTGTGCTGTGAGATGTGAGTGGCACTGTAACACCCTGCTGTTTAAAAATAATAAACTACTGATAGGACATCGGCCTATCTTCTTTCCTCAGTGGGAAAAGAAAGGCATTCATACCTTAGGTGATATTTTTAACACTACTGGTCTGCGGTCTTTTCAGGATCTTTCAAGCTGGTATGAGCTTCCTGGTACCTCTTTCTTCTTTTTTCTTCACTTTGGACAGCATTGAAAGCTTATGGGGTACCTTGGGATAGACCGTTGCAACGACACCCATTTCATAATTTTTTTTAATGATAAGTATACGTCAAGGGGTTTTGTCACTCAGATCTATCATCAATTACTTGAGTCCTCTTATACCAATCTTCCACTGGACTCTGGAGAAGGGATATTCCAGAGCTTCACCCTGAGTTTGACTGGGATTTGGTTGGGTATTATATACAGCTCTCCTCACATAATCCAGATCACCAACAAATTCATTTCAATTTTGCTCATAGAACTTATCTGACTCCCAGAAGGTTGCACATGATGGGTCTTTTACCAGATTCCTGCTGTACCTTATGTCCACTTGGTGTGCCTGGTACATTTATTCATATGTTCTGTGGGTGTCCGCCTGTAGCGTCTTTCTGGAAAAAGGTCTCCCGCCAGTTATCTGATATATTCGGTTTGAATGTACCTCTATCTATACCTGTTTTACTGTTAAATGACTTATCCAAAATGTCTGCCCCTCTACATAAAAAGAAACGTATTCTAGCTGGGCTTACAGCAGCTAAAAAACTGGTTGCCTCAAGATGGAAATGTTCAGATAAACTCTCTCTGCCCAATTGGTTTCTCACATTCCTTGATGTCATCTACCTAGAGGTGTCCACTGCCCGTGTGATTGGTGTGATGGAGTCTAAGATTGCTTTATGGTTGTTAGCTATTGAGCAATTGAAAGAGCGAGTATAGATCACTCAATGGTCCTGGGGTGGGTGGGATGGTATGGAGTGTGTGTTTTTTGCAAGGTAATTTTTGATTTTTTTTTTTTTTTGGGGGGGGGGGGGGGTTATATATATATATATATATACAGATACACACACACATTGTTGGAAAGATAAGTTGGGAACTACTGGGTGTATAAAAAATAAATAAATTTAAGCATACCAATAGAATGAGCATCAACATCATGGTTTTAGGTTAGAAATAACCTACAGCCCTCAGAGTGTGTACCTCCACCAAAAACAAAACAAAACAAAACAAAACTTGGTAACTATAGGGCAAAGAAATGAAAAATCTAAGCACACAGTGGTTAAAGGCTATAATAATAATAATAATAATAATAATAATAATAATAATAATAATAATAATAATAATAATAATAATAATAATAATAATAATAAATCCCTGAGAACTGGGATTTATTTATCACCTAAACTGACTCACTAAGAACTTGGTTTATCTGAGGTTTATTTATTCTCCACCCAGGGGAAAGCAGGTACCTCTGCTATAGTTAGAAATAAATAAATTTTAAATGTCTTATTTTCACTTTTGTAAAAAAAACAAACAAAAAACTTAAAAATGATCATTCTTAACATGAAATTAGAAGCAAAGCTATGGGATTTTAAATTATTATTCTTGGTTTATCTGGTCTTATTTAATGTATTGTCTTTGTGGAGATACTTTGTCTAAATCTCCTGTATCGATCAAAAATGTGATTAAAGGGTTTTGTGGGCCCCCAGACTATTTATATCATACCAAGATATATATGAACCCCTGGTGTTCTCCCTTTCCTATTGACATACACATGGTCCTTATTTTATATATCCATCCATCTTTTATACCTGCTTACTCCAATTAAGAGTAGAGGCTGGAGTCTATCCCAGCAGTCATAGAGCGTCAGGTGGTGTATAGCCCAGACAGGACGCCAGTCTATCACAGGGCCACATATAGACAAACAAACACATTCACACTCCCGCACGCACACCTACGGACAACTTAAAGTTTCCAATTCATCTAACCTGCATGCCTTTGGATGTGGGAGGAAGCCGGAGCCCCTGTAGGGAACCCACGCAAAAGAACATGCAAACTCCAGAAAGGCCACAGGTGGGAATCGATCCCATGACCTTCTTGCTGTGAGGCAACAGTGCTAATGACTTTGCTGTATTTTATGTGTATATGAGGTCTGTGATAAAAGTAACGGACCTTATTATTTTTTTTCAAAAACCATATGGATTTGACTCACGTGTGATTACATCAGACATGCTTGAACCCTCGTGGGCATGCGAGAGTTTTTTCACGCCTGTCGGTTACGTCATTTGCCTGTGGGCAGTCTTTGAGTGAGGAGTGGCCCACCCTCTCGTCGTTTCTTCATTGTTTTAGAATGTCTCAGAGACTGCTGCTTTGTTTGATAAAAATTTTTTCAAAAACTGTAAGGCACAACTGAGTGGACACCATTCGATAAATTCAGCTGGTTTGCGGTAAAAAGTTTAACAGCTGATGAGAGATTCTGGTCTGGTAGTGTCGCTGTAAGGACGGCCCACGGCGCCTGACGGCGATCTGCGCCTCAAGGCGGCAGCGTCTCACCGTTTCAAGTTGAAAACTTCCACATTTCAGGCTCTGTTGACCCAGTAAGTCGTCAGAGAACAGAGAACTTTCAGAAGAAGTCGGCATGAGGAGATTATTCGGACATTCCATTGTTAACGGACATTTTGTAATGAAAGAACGTGCGGGCAGAGTCGCATGTCGGGCCGGACCCGACCGCGGGGGGTCGCGACAGGAAAAACACCTCCGTTGGAAACCTTAACGGGCAAGTTGGAACATGCCCAAGCTGTTAAACAATTTCTCAGTTACTCACTTGTTGAAAGTCATCAAAAGCCACCTGAATTTTACAAATGGTTTTCAACACGTTTTTCCTGTTGCGGCGCACACAGATTCACCGAGTCGTTTCAGTGACGACTCGGCGAATTTGCGCGCACGTCTTTCATTACAAAATGTCCTTAAACAGTGGAATGTCCGCATAAAGTCCTCATGCCGGCCTGTTCTGAATGTTCTATGTTCTCTCACGACGTCCTGGGTGAATTAAGCCTTAAATTAGAATGTTTTCAGGTCGAAACAGGTCGAAACAGGCCGACGACAGTGCCTGGAAGCGCTGCGTGACGTCCCGCTCCGTGGGAAGTCCTTACAGCGACAGAAACACCCCATAATCTCTCATCAGCCGTTAAACTTTTCACCGAAAACCAGCTTAATTTCTCGAATAGTGTCCACTCGGATATTCCTCACAGGTCCAGAAAAAATGTTGATAAAGCAACACGCGCCGTCCGCAGCGGCCATTCAGACAAAGAGATTCCGACGGGCGGGTTGGAGCACTCCTCACTCAAGGCCTGCCCACAGGCGAATGACGTCACCGACACGCGTGAAAAAACTCACGCATGCGCACGAGGGTTCACGCTTGTCTGACGTAAAAACATATGAATCAAATCCATTTATTTTTTGAAAAAAAATAAAAAGGACCGCTTTTTTCATCACAGACCTCGTATATATGTGTGAATATGGTTAAAAAAAGCATTTCATTTTAAACTGGGCAGTCAAATTGTAGCAGTGGTTGGTCATTCATGCTTTTATATCATCTTGTCTGGGTAACTACAATTTGCTCTATGTGGGAGTAAATCAGTCACTTCTCTCCCATTTGCAGTTGGTCCAGAATACTGCGGCGCGGCTTTTGACAGGGCCTCGGAGGAGGGAGCATATGACTTTGGACCTGGCTGCACTTCACTGGTTGCCGGTTCATTTTAGGGTCCATTTTAAATTTCTTATGTTTCTTTTTAAGTCCCTCTATGGTCTAGCTCTATCATATCTCTCTGGGCTTCTTCAGCCTTATGCACCTAGTCGGTCTCACAGGTCGTCTGACCAGATGCTCCTGCCAAGGTCGAAGAGAAAGCTCAGAGGGGTCAGGGCTTTCTCTGTTGTTACTCCCAACTCCCGACTGTGGAACAGTTTGTCTCTAGGTGTTAGGGAGGTACCCTCATTGGTCATTTTTAAAGCTCGATTAAAAACATCTTTTTTCCTTGGCTTCTGACACAAACGAGGCTTAGTTTGATAATGTTTTAAATTGTATTTTAGTGGTTCTTTTTATTTGATTGTATTTTAATTTGTCTTATGTTTTAGTGTACAGCACCTTGTGTCAGTGCTGGCTGTTTTAAGGTACTTCATAAATAAAGTTGGGATGGTATAGTATGGTAATGTTGATAAAAGTAAAAAATAACACTGGACTTTCACTGCTAAAGACAAGTCACCTGTGGACAAGTCTCAATTGTTATGATTTTCTTTCCAACATGATTACAATGCAGTTACATGTAAAGGTCTTTTGCTGGCCTTTTATAACTGCCCCTGAATGCAGCAATCTCACAGCACATCTTCCACTAAAACTAAAAGATGAAATCAGATGAAAAGCTGCACATTCGCATTGTTCAACGGGTGGGTTATTCCTCTTTCAAACAACTGGATTTCAACGTGCTGATATGGGCGGCACAGTGACTGAGTAGGTCACACTGTTGCCTCACAGCAAGAAGGTTCTGGTATCACTTCCCGTCTGGTCATTTCTCTGTGGAGTTTGCATGTTCTGCCTGTGTTTGAGTGGGTTTCCTTCCGGGTGCTCCTACCTCCAAAGATGTGCAGATTAGGTGAACTGCAAACTTTAAATTGATTGTAGGTGTATGAAGGTGCTTGTCTGTCTGTATGTGACACTGCGACAGACTGGCATCCTGTCCAGGCTGTACCCTGCCTATTGTCCTAAGACTGCTGGGATAGGCTCCAGCCCCCCCTGTGACCCTTGACTGGAGGAAGCGGGTTTAGAAAATTTACTGAAGCCACTCACATACTAGAAGGAAAGGCTAGAAAACGTATTTATGCTCAAAAATCAAAATGCGCAGTGTGGCCCTTTAATTTAATGTTTCCTGAATTTGGAGCCCCCCCCCACACACACACGCTCTTTTTTTTTTTTAAGATGTCAATGCAGACATACTGAGATCACAAAGAGAAACAATGAAGAAAATTGCCCCTCGTCTGGATTTTCCGCCTTCAAAAGCAGTCAGGTCAAGTCTAGTGTGGCCTCATTTCTGTGTTAATATTCCTGAATGCACATCTGAACAAAATAGCAAGGATCTGTGTTAATCTATGGACCATCAAGAGACTGACATTAAATTCTGGGGACATGTACAGACATAACTTAATGGTAATGAGATGGGACTTTATTTGCACATGTTCAAGACACTGGATAAACCTCTCAGTGTCACATCAGACAGCTTATGAATTAAATATTTGGCTTTTTTCATAATAAGAATTAGAAGACTGTTTATGTTCAAAACCCTGGTCTTATTATTACATGTGATTTGGTTTTTCAAACTGTAATAGATCTCCATATGAGACAGGATGTGAGAGGAAAATCATTCTGGCTCCTTCAATAACCAGACCAAAGTATGGATTCTGGAATTTTTTAGGATTATTTGCCATTAAAAGAGTGAGACTGGCATTTTGTATTTTGTCTCAGGTTAAGAGATGTGAAATTAAATTAAATTAAAAATAAATAAATATGTTTTAATATAAAAATAACATGAGGGAACATTTGCTCACTAATATCTGCTGAAATGATCTGGAAAGAAGAACTTAGGGAACTAATTTTGCCTACGGCTGGTTGCAGAACAGTTCAGCCTCATACAGTTGATGATTTGGTCAGGTCTGATATTTAACTGCACATCTGTCCAGTATGAAACAGAAAACAAAAGTGGCAAAAAAAAAGAGATCATTTATCAAAATGAATTCTGTAACAACTATTGATCAAGTTGGCGCGAATTTCAAATATGTGATTATACTCCAGAGTGATGTTATCGATTGTCTTTAAATTCCACCTTTGGAGCCACTGCACCTCATAGACTGACACCAAATAACAGCTTTGTCTTCAAAAACACAAATGACCCCACGTTCAGATGAAAGAGGTTGTTTATCAATCATCCCTCACATGGCTGAAAGTTAATTTCCCCCTTCGGTTGGGTGATGGGTTGACTTTTGTCTTCATGTTCATCTTAAATCTGGGCACATCTGCGACTCGTGAGCCTCCCTCATTTAATGACACCATACCACAAACACCCTCAGGTATTTTTACTGGAGCGTATCAGCTCATTACTTTACCTGCGAAGTGATACAGTGAATGCAGAAATCAAGTGTGGCGGTATCAACATAAATCTGACCGTATCATTTCACTGGATGATCAGGTGAACACTTTGTTTTTTGTTTATGTACGTTTCACCATAGTCAAGTTTTTTCAACAGACACAATAATATTAGGGCCCCATCACACTCGCAATAATGAGCAGCAATCGAGCCAAATCAGCCGGAATGGGAAAAAAGACAAACATTCCGACAGCCATGTACAAATGCCGGTCGAATACTTAGAATGTGGGCAGAACCCACCTCGACGGAGTCGTGCACAGTCCATGTGCATGCCCACAAATGCAGTCCAAATGTAGTTTGCACACAGTATGAATACTTAGACTGCTGTCAGATTGCAGTAAGAATTAGAAAAATGCACATCGACTGCTGTACAGGTGCGGTTCGAGAGGTATGGGTGAAAGGCAAGAAAGGGGAGGGGTGTTGAAGACCTGCCGTGTCACCATGCTGGTTTTGAATGACATCCAACCTATGAACTGATGAAATGTAACTCAGGATCCACTGATGATCGCATCGCTGTAGTGCATGTAAACACGTGTGATCAGATCATTACGGCCATCAGATCACTGACATGCACACTCGTTATTACCAGTGCGGCAGTTATAGTAAACGCATTGGAAATACACAAGGAATAACTGTATCAAAATAAAAATGTCAGCGGAAAATATTCAGAGAATAATTACTACATGAGGGATGCAAGGAAAACAGTAACTAAGAAAGTAGAAAATAAACACCAGAGATGTGGTGAAAACTTGAACCATGACCATTGCTATAATCATTTCAAACTAGCTAGTACCTGTTAGTGGCTGATTCAGTGAATGACAATGTCCACGCTACTAATTTTTCAACTTTGTCCCCATCACCTCTCACGATAATGAAATAATGACCAAACTAAAAATAAAACAGGAAGAACAAACTATAAACAATACTGAGCCAGCATGAATCAGGGTGCTGTTACCTCGGACCTAATACAATATTAGCTAGCTAATGTTGGGCAAAACAATTGTTAACTTTACTTAGCTAATATTAGTTTGTTTAACTGTTTATGGATTCATACTTCCTGGACTCCAGAGCTCTCCAAAGCGGTCCTGTCAGGTCTCATGCATTTGGCGTGAGACTCAACATGTTACCACGCTCTGATGCTAATGCATGACATTCTGAAACATTTCACCCCTATGACCAGCTAGACAAGATTTGGCAGAAAATAGCTCCTTGAGTGTATCTCACCTTGAGAGCTCTGTGGACTCAGCCATCAGAACTGTGTCTATATGTGGTGAAAGTGTTGGACCTGTAGATGATAGTCACGTATCTCGGCGATGACATTCCAGGGCTCGCCCTAAGCACTGGAGTAATGGCTCTGCACCATCATGCTACGATTTTCAGGTGAAGAGTTAGTCCAGCTGTCAACGCTTGGTTGTGTGCACCAACAACTGCTACTACCTCCGTTCACAAGAAGGACTCAGGATGAGCCAGAATGACAAAGAAATTCTGTGTATTTTTTGACTGCAGTTGCACCTGCAGATATCTGATTTATTTCCACCGATGCATGTTGCCCAACTTCAATTTGTCAGTATCTGTGTGTATGTTAACAATTCCATATTTGCAATACATATGACATTAGCCACATGAGCAAAACATTAGAATTGGGTTGCTTGTATGTAGTAGTGTAAATGTAGCCAGTGGGTTTTGGGTGAATTTGTTTTTCTCTCAATGAAAGTCGAGGCTTGTTCTTTGGAACTGTATTGAACATACACATTTCTCAGAGCCATTATATAAAATTCCTGTGATATGTGGCAATGACCCAATCAGAAATGGATCAAACAAGTTATGTGGAGTCAAGACCTTTTAAACTGAATTATGTTCATCCATACGATGTGGTATTTGGTCTGATTTATAAACATGGCATAGCTGACTGACGGCAACAGTGAAAGAAATGGCTAGAAACACTAGTTTAGGGGAGGTGATGGTCTAGTGGTTGAAGCGCTGGGCTTCAGACCAGAGGATCCTTAGTTCAAATCCCAGCCTGACCGGAAAATCACTAAGGGTCCTTGGGCAAGGTGTGACCACGGGGAACATGCTTTTTTTTCCCGTACTAGAAAAAAGTGTAATTGCACATCCACTACAGTAGGTGGCAGTGGCGCTCTCATTGTCAGAGTGTGCGCAGGGTGTATTGAGCATGGAAATAGAGACCTGGAATGGATGGAAATAGAGACCTGGAATGGACGTCACGTGACTAGCGGCGTGCCGCACGGCGGCCATTACTAAGGGTGGAGAGAGCACCTTGAGCCAGTTAAAGAGAAGCGAAATGAGGGGGAAAAAAGGCAGCCAAAGCTTCACCATCAACTGCACCAACTACAAAAACAAATTCTCCAACACTAACATGAACTGTACAATAGCCTTAATGTAATTATGTAAAACAAATGTCTATTTTAAATTCGTTATGTCACAATTTAATATCAATATACTGAGACTATAACTCAACGCCTAAGTTCTTTTCATTAAGCTGCGTTCACATGCATACAGATACGGAAACAAAAATGTTTAAATATATTTATGTATATATACTTGCGCTAACAGATCTATTAGCGTCGCTCAGGACAGGAAGGCGCCATTACTAAGGGTGGAAATGTGCCGATCGTCAGTAATAAACTGACCGCTTTTTTTGCACTAGCGTCGCTATTTCTTAACGGATTTTAATAAATCTAGGCTTGTTTTAAAGCCATTTGAAAGCTCTTTCCAATGAACCTATGCATGTGTGGGTTAAAAAAAAACTTTTATGTAAAATGCAGAAATTTGGGGAAATTATGACAAACTGTGCTGCTTTTCTCTCTCTATTGTCGCTATTAACAGATTTTAATAAAAGTAGGCTTGTTTTAAAGCCCTTTAATTGCTCTTTCTAATGAACCCATACATGTCTGGGTAGAAAAAAATGTTTTATGTAAAGTGTGGAAATTTGGGGAAAATATGCCATTCTGTTTATTTACTGTGATGTTTTTTTTTTCTTCCTGTCATCATAATTCTCGATGGATTTTTATAAATGAGGCCTTGTAAGTTGTATTCATGCTAATTAAAAGCTCTAACGAACCCATACATGCCTGGATAAAAAATCCTTATGTATTAAAATATAAATCTGAAGTATGCCTTGCCAGTGTGCTCATTTACCTTGCTGCTTTTTCCACTGTAATATTATTGCTAGTCTTTTAATGACAACAACATATATATGATTTTTACTAACATTTTATTACAAGTAGATATAAAGCCATTCAGAATTTATGACTTTTGACCCTCAGTCAGGGTAAAAAGTACCTCCTCCATCCCCTCCAACCACACTTAAAATTTAAATGCCGCCTGTGACCACCATGTACATATCATATTAAACAACACTGCAAGTATATATACATAAATATATTTAAACATTTTTGTTTCCGTATCTGTATGCATGTGAACGCAGCTTAATGAAAAGAACTTATGGCGTTGAGTTATAGTCTCAGTATATTGATATTAAATTGCGACATAACGACTTTAAAATAGACATTTGTTTTACATAATTACATTAAGGCTATTGTACTGTTCATTTTAGTGTTGGAGAATTTGTTTTTGTAGTTGGTGCAGTTGATGGTGAAGCTTTGGCTGCCTTTTTTCCCCCTCATTTCGCTTCTCTTTAACTGGCTCAAGGTGCTCTCTCCACCCTTAGTAATGGCTGCCATGCAGCACGCCGCTAGTCACGTGACGTCCATTCCAGGTCTCTATTTCCATGGTATTGAGGACTCTAGCATAATGGAACACAGCTCAATGTAGGGGTTTTTTTGCACTATGGTGGGAGACAAGGAAAGACCGCTGTGTCTTAAAATGTTGACTGCGGACAGCATGAAGCCAAATAAATTAAGGCGCCACTTAGACATTACACCCCAATCACACAGATAAGCCGCTTGAGTTTTTTTTTTTTTTTTTTATCAGTGAAAAGGTGTTGAATATTGCCAGCAATCATCCCGCTTTGTGAATGCTGCTTCAGTAAACCAGCGAGCACTGTCAGCATCATAGCGGAGGAGCTGAGCAGCAGTATTTTCTATTTTTTTAATAATAATTTAAACTGAGCAGCAGTAGACATGGTCTCTGTCATGCTAGATTACGCAAGTGCTGCGAAAATAAAAACTAATAAAAAAACAAAATCACAAAAATAATCATAAAAAAATCACCACAAATTGTTTTATTCATTTTTGTTTTGTCTGTTAAAGTGTTTTATATATTGTGCTCCTGAGTAAGTGTTCTGATCAATTTGAATGTATTATTATTTATTGATTTTATTTAATTTTGTTCAGTCTGTCAAAAAATGTTTATAGTTTAAGGATAGAATTTTTTTTTTTAATTTCAAGCAAAGTGATGCAAGCTTTTTTCTGTTACAGACTAAAAAACAATGTTAAAGTTATTCTTTGCTGTTAAGTTGATCTAAAGTTCTTTCTTTTTTGTTTTCTTTAATGTTAATAAGGATACAATGTTATGCAGAGGTGTACTTATAACAATTTTATGGACAAATGATACTATTTATAGTCATGGCAGAGAGTGGAGCGTGGGGCATGAAATGTTTTTTCTTCCGGGGGGGCGTAGCAGAAAATAACTGAGAAGCATTGGTTTAGGGGAAGGATACATAAAGCTATCTCAGAGATTTCAGCAGTCAGTTTCCACTGTGAGGAACATAGTGAGGAAATGGAAGACCACAGGCACAGTACTAGTTAAAGCCCGAAGTTGCAGGCCAAGAAAACTCTCAGATAAACTGAAGAGAAGGATGGTGAGAAGAGACATAGTCAACCCACAGACCTGCTCCAAATACTTACAACATGATTTTGCTGCAGCTAGTGTCTCTATGCATCGTTCAACTATACAGCGCACTTTGCACAAGGAGATGCTGTAATGCAGAGGAAGTAGTAGAGAAGCTTCGACTAGACTGGGATGTTTCACTTCAAATCGCAGAAGCTTCCTCAGTTAAAATTCTTGCTCTAGCGAAACATCCTCGCGTCAAGCAACCCAGTACAGTCAAAGATTCAAGCTTCTCTACTATGGAAACCACCTGGACAACTGAGAGCCTTCACAGAAACAATGCAGAGGTAGCCTTTTCCACGTACACTCCACAAACAGTCACATGAGGTATGCTAAAGCACATTTGGTCAAGCCAGCTTCATTCTGGAATAAGGTGCTGTGAATTGATGAAACTAAAACTAAGTTATTTGGACATACCAAGGGGTGCTATGCATCACTGAAAAAGAACACAGCATTCCAAGAAACACACTTGCTACCTACAGTAAAATTTGGAGCTTGTTCCATCATGCTGTGGGGCTGTGTGGCCAGTGCAGGTACTGGGGATCTTGTTAAAGTTGAGGGTTACATGGAATCAGCAGATTCTTGAGAACAATGTTCATGAATCATGAAAACTGCTTGGGACTCTGACGAGGGCGGTCGCATCTCCTTCACTCCCTTATCTCTACTCTCTGCTTTAACCTTCAAGTCCCTACTTCACCAGACTGTGAATTACAGAATTACAACTTGTCACAGAATCCAAGTACCTCGGCGTGATACTTGATTCCACTTTGTCCTTCAAAAATCATATTAAAAAAATTTGCCAATACTGTCAAATTTAACCTTAAAAAATTTAAACAAATCAGGTCTTTTCTAACACTTGGTGCTGCCAGAATGTTTCTCCATTCAATGATTTTATCTCATATTGAATATTGCATCACAAGTTGGTCTCTTACCACAGTTACCAATTTGAAATTAAATGAATCACTGTACAAAAAATCTCTTAAAGTTTTTGACCGAAAACCTAATTCTTTTCATGTATGTAATATTTTAAACAAGTACAATCTTTTCAATTTTGAAAATTTTATAAATTTTAAGTATGTATGCTTCATTTATAAAGCGCTACATGGACTAGCCCCACCTCCAGTGTCTACCTTGTTTAAACCTATGATTTCAAGTGGCCTGAGAACCAGGGCCTCCTCCAGAGGAGACTGTGAGGTCCCCCACAGGAGAACAACTTTTGGACAGAACACTTTCTCTGTGAGGGCCACTAACATCTGGAACAGTCTTCCTCTGCACATACGGGAGAGCCCGACATTGATCAGGTTTAGAGCTCAACTCAAACTATGGCTGAAAACAAACCAGTCATGTGACCACTAGACTTTTACCATTCCCTTGTGTTGCTTATTTTGTATATTATATTTTCTTTCTTATGTATTTGCCTGCCTAGGGACTACGGATGAAAACTAGCTTTGTAGCTATAATCCGGCATATTTACATTTGTTTTTATACTGATGTTCATTAATGTGCATTGCCCCTATTCAAATAAATAAATAAATTCCTCAAATTATATTGGATTTCTGGATCTATTGGACTACTATTGGATTAACCATGGAATTGATCAGCTGGTCTCTGAACGCTATTGACACCATTTTTTCTACAAGAAGGTCAGGAGCGGGGATCCTACCTGCCCAGATGGAACGTATCCTGCGGGATATTTTCTCGACTCCTGCGGGTCTTGGCGTATTGCATGCTTGGCGCCTTTCTCCATTGAGGATGTCAAGGATTTATTCATTTTTGGTCTTATGGTAGCAGGGCTGGTACTTTCTGGCTTATGTGCTGCCCTGATCTACCGGATAATTGGCAAGACGGCGGCATCAAGAACCACGGCCCCTCGCTTGTCCGTCATGATTAACAAGGTTGGCAAGGCAGTGCATTCTCAGACTACGATGACTCTTGAACTCAGACGCAATTGGATGACATCTTGGAGCAGATGCATGCCTTGCAGTTGAAGTTGAAGATTTCAGAGGCCGGTGAATATTCTTAATTCATAATTGGGAATATTCTTAATTCATAATTGGGAATATTCTTAATTCATAATTGAGATTTGGTTGTTCAAGTGGAACTGTTAAAAAGTGTTTTTCACTGCTCAACCACAACACTCCAGGCTTATAAAGCCTGAAGGACAAATGGCCAGACTGTTTTCTCCTCCAGAGGAATGTCCTTGGCCTTGGTGAGATTATTCGGCTCCTTTCTTATCTCAACCCACAAAGACAATAAACTGACAGACTTACACATGGACAAGACTGAAGCATGCTCCATTTTTTTCCCTATACATCCATTCCTGCCCTCCATCACACACCCCATCCCGGCCACCGCTCACGCCACCCCATCCCCTCCGGGGGCTGCGCGGTTTTTAGCTGCGGCAGGACCCCATTCCCCCCAAGCTAGCGGTGGCGCGACTCCAGTTGCAGCGGCCTTCACCCACTTTGCCTTAATTCGGATGACGAACTGCCTCAAGTTTAGTGCACATAAACAATGTCAAATGTATATGTGTTGTCTTTAATTTTGATGTGTTCCATTATTACGGTAAACAAGTAATAATTGTGGATTAATTGCTGTATTCTGAGGTAATTGGAGTGTAAACGTAATTGCCCTTTTTTGGGATCAGTAAAGTTGTCTGAAGTCTGAAGTCTGAATCTGTGACAAAGTTGAAGTTGCGCCGGGGCTGGATCTTTCAATAAGACAATGACCCTAAACACTGCTCAAAATCTACTAAGGCAGTCATGCAGAGGAACAAGTACAATGTTCTGGAATGACCATCTCAGTCCCCAGACCTGAATATTATTGAAAATCTATGGTGTGATTTTAAGTGGGCTGTCTATGCTCAGAAACCAATAAACCTGATTGAACTGGAGATGTTTTGTAAAGAAGAATGGTCCAAAATACCTTCAATCAGAATCCAGAATGTCATTGGAAGCTATAGGAAGTGTTTAGAGGCTGTCATTTCTGCAAAAGGAGGATCTACTAAATATTGATGTATTTTATTCTGTTGAGGTGCCCAAATTTATGCACCTGCCTAATTACTGCACACTTTCTGTAAATCCTACCAACTTCATTTCACTTCTGAAATATCACTGTGTTTGTCTGCTATATCATATATTTAACTGAAATTACTGATCCAAACAACAAATCATTTATAAAGAAAAATCATGGAAATCATCAGGGGTGCCCAAACTTTTGCATACAACTGTATTTTTCATTTAAAAGAGGTATACTGCTAGTAAACCTGGATAAGCCTCTTTTTGGTAAGTGTGCACTTAAAAAAAATCAGGATAGAACTATAATTCCATCATTTCTAATCAGAATTCTGCTCTTGTTTATCCTGTGAAGTTATGTTTTCAGACATCTGTTATTGTGTTGGTTTGTCAGGTGTGCAGTTATTTCCTGTTGCTGTTTCTCTGTGGCAGTGACACTAAACGAGGCTCCATGGCCTCATGAGGTTCAGAATCCGGTGGATGTTTTTGCAGCATGAATATTTACAGGCTGTGGACCAGCAGAGGCACAGGTGCAGATTAACATCATACCCAGAAAAGAGCAATTTGGGTCTTAGTTTCCTGCTGAAGGACACTTTGACACACAGTCATCTGTCACCTTTGACCCTTTGGATTATGTCACTTGGATTACTCCAAACCTTATTCACCAATGTCCAAAAACCCTTTGGAGGGCAGCTTATGATTTGATTCTGGGAGCGATGAGAGATGGTTTCATCAGCCAAATTTCGAGAGCAAATGCATCATCTGTGACAAAATAATTATTTTATATAAAGCAGGGTCCAGTGGCACAAAGCGCGGTGTCAGCGGAACAAAGCCGTTCGCATTGACACAACAAATTGCACAGCAGTGAGGGGATTAAATTCGTGCAAGTGTCAAGGTGGCTTAAGAGAAGGCCCTCATTCTTTTAACGTATTACTCGCGCTGTCTTTCTGAAGCCGTTAGAATGACCCTGTAGATTAGAGAAGGCTTTTCACGTCCTGTATCAGTTCTGGCGTCAGCCTGTTGCCATCACTGACTGACTGGATCAGATGGGTGTGAAATGCCCATTACTGGATCGGCCTCCCTGACACTGATTGTGGCTGATGTATCAGCTTCAGCGCTGTAGGCTGAGGAATAGCACTTGCAAGGTACAAATCACGTTTCTGACTTTCACCAGTGGAGAAAATCACCTTGAGGTCTTAAAGGAAGAGACGTAACTAAGCCCCCCCCCCCAAAGGGTATAGGTTTGTTTTCTGTGTCTAACGTTTGTCTCAATGCAAATTTACCTCTACAGGATGTCCTCAAACAAAAGAACCCTGGTGTTGTGCCCTTTGCTGAAACTCAAGCGTGTCTGTTCAGAGCAATCAGCATTTAGCTCTTTAACTTCCTCCAGATGGGCCCAGCTTCACCCCCTCCAGTGGATTCCCCGATCCTGAGCCAGCCTCCCCCAAGCGACAAGGGGGCCCAGGTGCCATCACCGAGCGAGACCGCCGGGTAATTTGGCTCGACGTGCCCCAACACACGCACCCTCCTTATATCAGCGTCAGGCAGCGACTCTGGACATTAAACACTGTCTCATTAGCTTCATTCGGATGAGAAAGGCGACATAATGAGAGGTGGTGTAATGACCACAAACATCTGATCTCCACCCGCTCCAAACAAAACATGCAGGTAGGGATCAGGGTCAGGGCCAAAGTCATGTCACACCTCCACGCCTCTCAGGCGGGGAGGGGGCTGAGTGAGGGAATCCAAGTTCAGGCTCGTCCACAGAAAACTCCACAAAATTTCTATTAAAAGCTGCGATTTTTCTGATCTGTCATCTACACCTACATGTAGATGTGCTTCATTAATATTTCATCCTTTGAAAGTGTGCTCGGAACAAATCACAAAAAATCTCACGTCACACTCCTTCACGTGTTCCCGGTCTGTGCAACTTTACCCCAGAGGAGTCTTTAAATGTAAAGAACTGTGTGTTTAAATTGCAGCTGAAAGTTTTCTCTGTCTCCATAAGTAGTCAGCAGCTGGTCACCATTAGTCAATTAAATCCAAAAGCTACAGACAGCTTTTTGAATTAGGGGCATTTCTCAGCTCATTAACAGCTCATGAATGTACAATCAAGATGCAAGTAATGATTTAGTTTGTAATGTCACCACAAAGGAGACGTAAAATTACACAACAAATTTGGGGCTCTTGTTTTATGATCTCCACCAGTGAAGTTGGAGGAGGTTATGTTATCACCCCTGTTTGTTTGTGAGCAGCCTGGATCCCACAATTTTTCATGTATCATTATGAAAGTTTTACTGAAGATTCATATCCTGATTGACTTTGAAAATTTAGTCACTTCTTGCCTAAGGGCAAAGTCAAGAAAAAGCTTGGAAAATTGGAAAAATCCCTATCTTTAACACTGAACAAATTTGCAAAAATTCATAACTCTGTCTTTCAACATCAAATTCCTTTCATATTTGAAAGTGTTATGTAGGATGGTATCCTTTATCTACTAAAAAAGTTTGATCTGGATCTGATCCAGATTACAGATTTTGTGGTCATTTAAATTTAACATGAAAACCCCATTTAATGTATATTTTACATTATATCTTAATCAAACTTGCCTCAATCACTCTCATATTTGAAATCTCAGGAAAAAAGAGAAAAGAAGGGCACACATATGAAATCAAACAAAAACAAAACTAAAAAGAAAAGTCAATGTTTAATTTTTCCAAATTATGATGAAGTCAAAAGTCTGCTCTACAATCTGATAAGAAAAAAGAAATAAAAAGGTAAATTTCAAAAATTTAGTTTGCTGAGTTTTTTTTTTTTTTTTGATTGACAAGGTTCATTTTGACCTCTTGACTCAAATTTTCATACTTTTTCATACATACCCTTTTGTGCTTAAAGCAATCTACATTTTGACTTGTACTTTCTTAACTATGACTTAAAGTGATGCATTTTTAAAGTTTTTATGTCAAAATTTGACTTAGAAGGTAAACTGACAATTTTTTTAATGTTTTATCTCATTTTTAAAGAATAATCTATAAGAAACATTTAAATTTAAATTAAAACGTTTTTTATGTCATACTTTTGTCTTCAGATATGATCTTGATGTAAAATACCAACACCTTGAGTTTTTCATCTAATTTCTAAAGACAATTCTAAATTTTGACAAAACATGTCTTAATTATGAATGAGATTGCTGGAGGTTTAACACTTCATATTGTAATTTTGTTTTATAATCTCATGAACCTGATGTAAAATGGCATCACTTTTAAGTTTTTTTTTTTGTCTCAGTTTTGTACATAAATAAATACATAAAATATAAAAGTCACACTTTATACTTGGGTATATTTTAACTGACTTAGAACAATTATGATTATAATTTTATTTTTATATCATAATTTGACTTTAATAGTTATCTTAGCATGTTATAATTATGTTGTTGACGTGTTGCATTTTTATGTCTAACGTTTGACTGAACATTTTCCTTTAAAAGTCATAATGTATCTTTTAATTATTACATAGAAAGCCAGAACGTTTAGTACAACATAATCATGACTTATAATGTTGAGATTTTAAAAAAATTAAACATAATTTTGACTCTGAAATTTGAAATTGTGACGTAGTGTAGTGATTTTATTGCTAAAAGGGGCTCCATAAGAACGCCCTAAATGTCAGATATTAGTGAAAAAAAGCAAGGCTGACATAAATGAATAAAGGACTGCTAATGGCCATCGCTGTCTCTTGATCCGCTGACCTATGGGTTTGGGGTGGTTTAGGGGTGGGGGGCTTATTCATGAGCTGTTGGAGGATGAAGAGAAGAGTTGGATGACAGATGAAGGTACCTCTTCATAGTGAAGAGCTACACAGCCCCATCGTACCCACAGTGGACACCAGGTGTGCAGCAGCTGAACCACCTTGACCTCTTGAACCGTGTGCTGTCCACAGCTCAATACGCCATTAGCCTCCACAGCTGACCTGACGAGTGGCGACTGTTGGCCCATGCAAAAAGCTTAAGTTAATGAGGAAAAGTTTCTCAATGGGGCAGCTCACCACATACTTTATGAATTATTGTTGAAATCATTTTCAATTCACATTTTAACCACAAACACAAAAATTAACTGAACTTGAATTCTTCTTTCTGCACCACCACAAATTGACTGGTTTTCAATCTTGGTCAGCATGTAATTTTGCCCTCAAGGCCTTGCTCAAGAGCAAGTCAGAAGAAGGAAAGATTATGCAGAAAATGTTAATCACTTAACTCCACTTTTTCCACAATTTATGTTACAGCCTTGTTCCAAAATGGAGTAAGTTCATTTTTTTTCCCTCAAAATTTTACTCACAATACCCCATAATGACAACATGAAAAAAGTGTTTTGTTTTTTTTTAATTTTTTGCAAATTATTAAAAACAAAAACTAAAAAAAAAAAAAAGAAAAAAAATCACATGTACGTAAGTATTCACACACTTTGCTCCATACTTTGTTGATGCACCTTTGTCAGCAATTACAGCCTCAAGTCTTCTTGAATATGATGCCACAAGCTTGGTGCATCTATCTTTGGGCAGTTTTGCCCATTCCTCACTGCAGCACCTTTCAAGCTCCATCAGGTTGGATGGGGGGCGTCGGTGCACAGCCACTTTCAGATCTCTCCAGAGATGTTCAGTCGGATTCAGGTTTGGGCTCTGGCTGGGCCACTTAAGGACATTCACAGAGTTGTCCTGAAGCAACTTATTTGATATCTTGGCTGTGTGCTTAAACCCCTTTCACACCAGGCCAATGTAGAGTTGCGTAATGTGGAGTACCCACTACGTTGAGCTTATGCAGCCCTACGCCAGGTTTATGCAGCCCTATGTGGCAATACGCTGAGGGACGCAAAGGGGTGTGTGAAATGAATGCAAAAAATTAAACGTGTTTAATTTTTTTAAAACAGGTTTAGTGTTTTTGCCGACTTTCAGTTAGAGCACCAAATGTAATGCTCTACGCAAGTCTTCAAAACACTCCGCTACTTTATGCAAGTCTATGCAACACTGCGCTACTGTACACCATGCCTCTGCAATTGGCAGTGAAGCTTCAAAACCACGGAAGAAGAAGAAGAAGAGGCGGGCCAAGCTTCCACATCCACTAGAATTCCTTACAGACAGATCGCCAGCAAGAAGACATTTCCACATCCACTATAACTTCTCACAGACGGATCGCGCACGTGATCACCGGCTGCAGCTCTGCCTTCACCTCCTCAACTTCTCTCATGATTATGGCACATTAAATTAAAGTCCATTAACTCCTGGGAATAATGTATTCTGACTGTTTCCAATATATCAAATACATCTGCGTGTCCAGGCAGTCTTTAAAAACAGTGCCATGGAGCCAAGCTTCTCCCACTGCACGCAATTTATGCAGCTATTCCTGCCAAGCTCCCCCCCTGCATGCAACTTATGCAGCCCTCCCTGCATATTAGATACACAGCACAATGCAACTCTATCCAGGCCCAGTGTGAAAGGGGCTATAGGTTCATTGTCCTGCTGAAAGATGAACCATCACCCCAGGAGCACTCTGGAGCAGGTTTTCATTCAGGATGTCTCTGTACATTGCTGCATTCATCTTTCCTTCAATCCTGACTAGTCTCCCAGTTTCTGCCACTGAAAAACATCCCCACAGCATGATGCTGCCACCACCATGCTTCACTGTAGGGATGGTGCCTGGTTTCCTCCAAACATGATGCCTGCCCTTCACACCAAAGAGTTCAATATTTGTCTCATCACACCAGGAAATTTTGTTTGTCATGGTCTGAGAGTCCTTCAGGTGCCTTTTGGAAAATGCCAGGCGGGCTGCTATGTGCCTTTTACTAAGGAGTGGCTTCCGTTTGTCCACTCTTTCATACAGGACTGATTGGTGGATCATGTCTGATCAACTGAATTTACCCCAGGTGGACTCCAATTAAGCTGCAGAAAAATCTCAAGGATGATCAGTGTAAACAGGATGCACTGTTGCACAACAGGATGCACAGGATGCTCAATTTTGAGCTTTGTGGCAAAAGCTGTGAATACTTATGTACACGTGATTCTTAGGTTGTTTTTTAAAATAAATTAGCAAAAATCTAAAAAAAACAAAACTTTTTTCACATTGTCATTATGGGGTAATGTGTGGAGAATTTTGAGGAATAAAATAAATGTCATTAATTTTGGAATAAGGCTGTAACATAAAATATGGAAGTGAGGCACTGCGAATACTTTCTGGATGCACTGCAAATTATCAAACAAAAAATAGTGCAATCCTGTTTATTTCACTTTGCACAAGTACGAAATTTTCATGGCTGCAATTTTGAATGTTATGACTTAATGACACTTTGAATTGTTACTTTTCAGATGAAGAAATGAGATGAATAATAATATGACATTTGCTAGTAGAATCTATGGATACACAGAGTGCAGTAATTGAGAACCTTGGAGATGCATTGGAGTGCCTAGCTTTGATCTGGATCAATACAACACAAAGATCCAGGCTTTCAATGACTTCCTGGACTCGACCACCAGACATGAATCTATATAGAGTGAATGTAGAATGTGTTGAGAGATTCTCTATCTTGGCAGTGATGTTCATGACTGTGGGATCACTGCATTGACATTAACAGTTTATGTAGTCATGATTTTCACTGGACAGAGATATTTGTGATGCTGATAATACCTTTGCAAAAGAATGAAGGTCTAAGTCTGCAGGCTCTGGTGCTTCGTGCCTTACTGTATAGTTATAAGACTGGGACGCTAACCAGTGGTCTAAGGTGACAACTACATATCTTTGGTGCAAGCTGTTGAATCCATGAGTATCACTGGAATGACTTTGTGCCAATAGAGCAGTTACTTTGGAAGACAGTATACGACTTGCATCGTGAGGTACCACCAATTACGACAGTTTGGCCATGGGGTGCATTTCTCTGGGCATGATCCAGTATGCAGATGTCTCAGTGTTGACAACCCCAGCAACTGGAGAAGGCCAGGGGCTGGCCTTCTCCAGTGGGATCCTCAACACTGAGGCACCTATGTGCTGTATCATGCACTGAGAAACAGACTGCAAGAGCAGAATGTCAAGCTGATGCTTCCTCACACTGTAAAGGATACTCCTCACCTTAGTTGCTGAAGTCACCGCTTGTTTGATACAAAGTCATTCTGCTGATACCCAAGGATCCACCAAGAGGACCAGGTTTCTCAACCATACACAAAGTTAGGAAGTGTCAGGACTCCAAGACTTGGACCTTCCTTCTCATATAAAGATATCTGCAACATTAAACACTTCTGTCCAGTGACCTCATGATAAGCTATTCCCAGGTGTCTCTCTATCTCAAAGGAAGAAAACCCAGAGACATGAATGTCACTGCCGCAATAAATTAATGTCTCTGCAAGTTCAACGCTTTCACCACATACAGGGACATTTTTGATGGCAGAGCGAGGAAGTCGCTGAAAGCCTGGCTCTTAGTCTTGATCCAGGACAACTGCAAACCCAGACACTCCAACTCATCATTCAGTTTTTCAAGCACTGCAATTAGAATATCTATTGAGTCTGCAAAGGTCACAACATTGTCCACAAAGTAAACTGTCCCTCACCAACAAGGCACTTAAGTTCATTGTTTCTACAACCATACTCAACTCTCAGTCCATGCAAGCATTGAACATTGTTGGAGCCAGAACACATCCCTGACAAGCACCAGTTCTCAATGGGAAAATCTAAGCATCTCTTCCTTTGCTTTGTACAGCAGTCACAGTTCTGAGTGTAGGTTGGCTATATGATATCTAGTAATTCATTTGGCATCCCATTAATTCTTAGTATGTCCCAGAGAAGTAGTACTATTTCATAAAACTGAATCAAATGCTTGCAAAACTCAACATAGGCTACAAAAAGCACTGGTGAATTTTACTTTTGCATTCTATAAGTACTTGAGAAAGCAGAGCTAGAATGCAGTCAGTAGTTGACTTCTTGGCCTTTGAAGCTACAGTGAGGAGCAAGATGCTGGACCTGAATCCTATTAAGCATAGTCCTTGCAAGCACCTTCCCTGGTACAGAGAGCTGAATATTTGCTCTAAGCATTATTTTCATGGGGTTGCAAAAAAAAAAAAAAGAAAGAAGGCTGGTTTCCGAACATGGGGTGCAAAAGTCTTTGGCACCATTACAAACTGCAGCACATCCTTTTGATATTAAAACGAAAATTAAGTTCAGTGAGTATCTGTGGTAGGCTCCTCAGTTGTCCAGGTGGTTTCCATAGTAGAGAATCTTGAATCTTCGACTGGACTGGGTTGCTTGACGTGAGGACATTTCGGCTTCAAATCACAGACGCTTCCTCAGCTAAAATTCTTGCTCTGGTAGTCTGACTTCTGTCTTGACTCTTGTAGAGAAGAATAAACCAGAAGCCAACAAAGCTGGAGTTTTTAACCTAACCAGACCCCTCCTACCGAGAGGCCGACTGCTATAGGCTAGTGACTAAACAATAGCTCTAATTAGCACCTATTGTGCACTCTCCTAATGATGGATGGAAGCCTCCCCTGATGGCTCCCTTGACGACTCCTCCTGATGATGTGAATGACTCATTACCATGAACAAAAGACTGAAACTGCTTAGACCTGAGTGCCCCATTGTAAACAGGGGACAAAGCGTGGTCTGAGACCCTCCCCCTGGTTAAGGCTGGGTTTCAGCTGTTTACAAAGAATGCTTCCTTGACACCTCTCCTCAAACCATTTCTTCTCTCTGGCTACGATTTTAAACTTCCTTGTCCTCAAACGTGTGGTTAGTGTCTTTCAGGTGGAGATGAACTGCAGACTGAGGTCCACTGGCAACCTCTCTGCGGTGCTGTATAGCCTCTTGTTTAAAGGTTGCTTAGTCTCACCTTGTAGTGTTCATTACAGTTTTCCTGACATCTGATATAATACACGACATTGCTCTGTTTGTAACTAGGGATCCTGTCCATTAGGTGAACTAATTTTCTGTCTCAAGGTGTTAACCGGTTTAAAGTAAACTGGGATTTTGTGCTGTCTGAAGATCCTCTGTAGTTTTTCCCCTACTCCTGCTAAATAAGGGAGAGACACTCCTCTTCGTCTTGTCTCCGTCTCCTGTCTATCTGGTCTCTTTGTTTTCTGGGACTTCTGCACTTTGTCCAGGGACCATCGTGGGTACCCACATACTGTGAGGGCTTTCCGTACAAGTTGTTGTTCTTTAGCCCTTCCCTCTGCAGTTGTGGGCACCTGTAGGGCTCTGTGTTGAAGAGTCCTGATCACCCAGAGCTTGTGTTCAAGGGGGTGGTTTGAGCCAAAGAGCAGATATTGGTCAGTGTGAGTGGGTTTTCTGTAAACCTCTGTCTGAAGCTGCCTGTTCTCTCCAATCGTAACATTACAGTCCAAGAAGGCTAAATGGTTGTTTCTGGCATCCTCACGTGTGAACTTGATATTGGAATCCACCGAATTAATGTGTTCTGTAAAGTCCTCGACCTCCTGTTGCTTGATTTTAACCCATGTGTCATCTACATATCTGAACCAGTGACTGGGAGAGATGCCCGTGAACGACGTCAAGGCTGTCTTCTCCACTCGCTCCATGTACAGATTGGCCACAATGGGGGATACTGGGGACCCCATCGCACAACCATGGATCTGCCTGTAGTAATTCTCCCTAAACAGGAAATACGTGGTGTTAAGACAGATCTCCAAGAGTTGGCAGATGTGGTCTAGTGTGAGTTTGGTCCTTTCAGGTAGAGACACATCCTCCAGCAGTCCCTGCCTCACAGCTGAGACAGCCTCAGCGGTGGGGATGCAGGTGAACAACGAAGTCAGATCAAATGACACCATAGTTTCATTTGCCTCCTGCTGCATGTCCTTGATCTTGTTCACAAAATCTTGTGTGTTCTCCACATGGTGGTCTGAGTTACCCACTAGAGGAGCCAAAATCCACTTGAGGTGCTTGGCCAAACTGTATGTGATGGAATCTGTGCTACATACAATAGGCCTGAGTGGCACGTCCTGTTCGTGGATTTTGGGCAGTCCATAGATGCATGGAGTGGTGTCCCCCGGGTACAGTCTGTAGTATGTCTGCCTGTCGATGAGTCCCTCTTTCTCCAGGTTTTGGAGGTAGCTAATGATTTTCTTCTTATAACCACTCATGGGGTCTCTCTTCAGACTGGGTTGCTTGACGTGAGGACCTCACGTCAAGCAACCCAGTCCAGTCGAAGATTCAAGTTTCTCTACTACAATTCAGTGAGTAATATCCTCATCACTGAAGGATGCTGGCTGAGTTTGCTGAACGCATTTCAACTACGGAAATTATTAAATTCCAAAGACACATTATGCAGGTGTTATACCTCACCTTTGCAAAAATTAAATCTGAATCTACAAAGGACGTCTCCTGAACGAGCACTTTCCAACAGTCAATTACTTATGATGTCCTGCAATTTTGTATCAGGTCCCTCCTTAATGTCAGTAAAAAAAAAAAAAAAAAAAGGCTAAAACTGTATCATATTTGACCTTCATGTATCAAAGTCCATGTTCTCTTTTTGCAGTGTAATTCGGCCCTCCTTATCACATCGGAGATCATGTTGGAAAAGAAACAGCACTGCCGTTTCAAACTGAAATGGCAGTTGCACTGGTAGCATTGGGCTTTTTGCATGAATTTTGGTGTTGTGACATTTTCTTGCAGGGTTAAAGGTCGCTGACCACTTCAGCAGATGGCAAGCAGCAGTTCAAGGACTCTGTTTATCTCAACTGATGTCAATAATTTGAAGGAGTTAACAACTATATAGCTATAAGTTAGGCTTAAAAATGTTCTGCTGCAATATGTAATGAAGGCTGCAAGAGAGTTACAGTACTTTATTTATTTTGCAGTACTGTGATTGTGTTCATAAGAAATCTGTTGTGGTTCCTTCACTGTTCAGTGCTTGCATGGACTGGGTGTTGGTTAGTGTTCTGGAAACCAGCGACTTTGTTGTCTTTGTTGCCACAGAAAGACTTACTGACCTTGACTTTGCAGATGATGTGATTTTTGAGGAATCAATGAATACCCTGATTGCAGTGCTTGAGAAACTGAATGCTGAGTTGCAGTGTCTGCGTTTGCAATTGTCCAGGATCATGTCTAAGAGACAGGCTTTCAGTGACTTCCTGGACTCTGCCATCAAAAGTGTGTCTGTATGTGATGAACTTGCAGAGACATTAATTTATCTTGGCAGTGACATTCATGCCTCTTGGCCCTCAACCTTATAGATCAAGAGATGCCTCGAAAGAGCTTGGAGTCATGAGGTCATTGGACAGAGGTGTTTGGTGATGCTGATATCTTTGGATGAGAATGAAGTCTTTAGGGTTCTGGTACTTCTTAGTAATTGAGAGTTGGATGACCAATGACCTAAAGCCACGGCTAGATGTCTTAGGTACTCTATCTTTTCTGAGCATCCCTGGGCACTTCTGAAGTGACTTTTTGTCCAATTAGCGGTTGTTTGGAGAGAATCAGATGAGGACGAGCAGTTCCGTTGTGTTTTAATCTTTTGCACACTTGTGCTCCCAGTCAAATCTCATAAAACCAAGCTATTTTTTTTATGAGTTATCCTGCCAGGTGTATTAACAGAGTGTATATTCACAGGAATTTAAAATGTTTTTCTTTTTAACTATACAGAATTGTCTGGCGAGGGTATTGTTTCGCCAAACCACGAATAACATGGAAACCATAGTGACAATAATAATTAAACAGATCCTGGATCTGTACATAGATTTTGTTCCACCTCACAAGCACATGCCAAATTGCTCCAATAAATATAATTAAAATCTGTCCATACCTTTTTAAGACAAATAAAATAAACAACAACAAAAAAACAAAACATCCTTTGTGACAGTTATCAGAATTCAATGGACATAATTTAATGAATTGCTGAATAAAAAGCACAAGATTCCTATTCAGATATGTTGTGTAAATTCAGACAAAATGCAATATGTAACAAAATGATCCATTTAATTAAAGGAAAATGATATATGACTCATAAATGTTCCAGCTAAACAAATAATAATGTGCTGACCATCAGTCATGTGCAATTCTTCCTGCCGAGTGACATATATTGATATATGTGAATTTGGTGTCACACATTACTTGCACGGTTTGTAAGGGTTCTAAATTGACAACCCTGGACATGTAAGCCACTTTTAATCATTTTGTTTGACTAAAAGCTAGATTTGGGGAAAGGTCACAGGGCATCATTTGTAGCACAGCGCTGCTGCTCTGCTGACAGCTGCACGGACAGCAGACATCCAAGCACATTATAACATGGTAATAAGACATGCATTAGGATAACAGAGCAGAAAAAAGGGCATGCGATTGCCACTTCATGTGTGCACATGCATGCATCTATGAGTGACCGATGAGCAGCGAGTGGGTGGGTTCAGTGTTCCTACTGTGAGCCTAATTAAAGGCACTGGGTGCAGAGGGGGGCTGCTTTGGCACCCAACGGAGTCTCTTTATATCCCACCCATGCCTGCTTCTCTATCCTCTGCTTTGATTAGCGAGGAGCACTAATGCCCCTCAATCACAGCTGCACATGTGACCCTCTGCAGTTTCGGACGGGGGAAAAAAACCTCACCTATCCCCAGGCTTTATAGGGGCATCACCTCAGGATCAGCTATCAAAATAAAAATGATACTTGTTTAAAATGTACTCAAGCAAATGTTAAAGAGTAACTTCATATACACAGGGTATATCATAGAAGAAGTAGAAGAAAGTCCCACCTATATACACAGCAGTGGCAGCTTCTGGTCTGTCAATGAGGGGAAGCTCATTGTCGGCTTACATCATAAAATGTATCAATTTATATGTAAATTCAAATATGTAAAATGGTCATAACAGTCCCCAGTTGCACAAGCATTTCACAATTTATATCTCGATTACATACAGTACTTTACAATGGCACAATCACATTATAACACAAGTATATTATTAAAGTTTTTAAATGAAAATATCAAAAATTTCAAGAAGCACATACAACCTTGATTATTAAACATACATAACAGAGCCTGACTGTTTCATGACATCTTGCCCTTTATTGTTCCATGCAAATGTTATGTTAAACATTGACTAGCAGATGTCGCTATATATAATTGTATCAAAATCTTCAAAAAACGCTGAACCATTCAAAATGCTTCGGTTTCTCTGTCGTTAATTTTCATCAATAAACTACATCAGCGACCCCTAATTAGTACCACATGTGCACGGATAGACTTACAATCATGAATACTTTGATTTTGTGTTGCGAACCGGGACATGACTTAACATGTGACAACCTGAAACACTAACTAACTGAAGAATGAAGCAGAGAGTAACTCACCTGGACCTCACACAATGTGTAATCTAGTACCTGATGCCTGCTTCTCTGTGAATGTTGCTGGCATCAAATCACCAGTTTCATCTGTTTCTATTGTCTTTCTGCAGATTTTGACTCATTTTGTTTGGCTGTGGTACAAAGTTTATTTTTTTTTTAGTTTGGTAGCACTGTATAAACATATGATATCTAACAGTAGTCTTAGAGAAATCGCCTCTGATACACATATTCCGTAGCATGAAGCTTTGGAATCCCCCTGGACGGGACGCCGGTCCATCATGGGTTACTTCCCCAGCCAAGGCCAAGACCCATTTACATCTGGGTGGAGTGGGACAATGCAGATAAAGTCTACTGTCCTGGACACAGGTACAGTGACAAAGAATCGATACCTGACCACTGGAGTAATTCGACTAAATGTTATTGTATCCACCAAATGTGAGACAGACCAGGAATTGGTTTGTGCACCTCATTTACATGTTCACAAAACTATGCTTTCCAAGATACAAAGCTTATAATATGGAACAACACCATGATGGATCAGCTGCCATTAAAAACCCCTCCCACTTTCACAAAACCATGCACTTAGACACCATACTGTGGCCAATTTCAGTTTATCCCAGTGTGGAACAATGGAAATAATCCCCTGCTGTAATTGCATTCTGTGAGGCTTGGTAAACCCCGAAGCCACTTTAGTATTGAAAGATGTGTCTTAAGTTCCTGCAAGGTCAGTTGTTGACAATGTACGTCTCTTCATTCCTTAATCTCTCTATAACCAAACAAAATGGCTGGAATTCATTGCATCAGCGCAGGTCACTAACATGCCTCTTGATTCAACATAATTTCAAATGAGCATCTGAGTGGTCTACACTGATAGATGTAAAGAACTTGCCTCAGGAGACAGAAGGAGGAAAAAAAAGACTGTGAGAGACTTGGAGTGAAATATGTTCAATTTCCAGTCTGACTAATGATTAAAGTGGCTTTCAAAGAGGTGTAGGATGAAATGGGAAGAGATCAACTTTGTCCTTGGCAGGAATTAATGTCTTTATAGGGTCACCCTTCTGAAATATCAGTACAACAAATGATGACTTTTTTTTAAAACAAAAAGTCACTTTCTTTACTATCAGTGCTATTTAAAAGCATGCTGTATCCAATATATCCAGGAAGTGGTCAAAACTATCATTCACATTTGTATCAGCAACACAATATTTACTTACTTATTTATTTATTTGCGATATTTGAGAGTTTTTTTTAGAAATACAAGTGTTCTATCAAGCATATTTTCACTTCATTACTTCACTTTGTGCAGTTTGGAAGGTAATGGAACTCCCCCTACTGTCATTGTGCGGTCAAGAGTGGAACCAACACATCTGAGTGGACACATTTGCTGTGAACATCATATCCATTTGGGCATGTGTGAGCGTATGTTGCATTGTAATTCATGGGAAATGTTATTGAAAACTAAGATGGAAGTTGCAAAGGGTTTGCCATGTTCTTTAGGTATACACACACACACACACACACACACACACAACACCCACACACCACCACACACACACACACACACACCACACACACAACACCACACACACACACACAAAGAGCAGATAGCAGACACCAAAGCTCCTGAGGTGAAGCAATGTGGCTACTGTAAGCGAGTGGGTTCTTGTCCTGAAAATCACTTCACTGTGCAATCACACACATCACAGATATGTCATATGTGCATGTCAGTGGGGTGCAACAGTGTTATCATGGCTGTACATTAATATTGCCATATTTTTGTCATATGTATTACTTGAATGAGCACATGTTTGTGTGTGCGTGCGAGAGTAGTGCAGCGGATAACTGAAAAAAAATGCTTCAAATGGTGATGCAAGCACCAAATTTGGCACACATACTCCTTAGACATTACTCTTTTAAAAATGCCGGGTACCCACGTGAACTTTCAATAGGTGGCCAAGAAGGGGTCAATTGAAGTATATTACACGGGGGTCAAAATTTAAAAATGCTCCAATCATATTGAAAGGTATTCCATATTATTTGTCTGATCATAAAGATTCCAAAAAGGTATAGTTTGGACTATCTGTGAATGAACGGTCTGGAGTTATGGGGTAAAACAGCAAGAACTCCAATTTTGGTAAAAAGTGGTGCAAATTACTGGTTGAGCTAATAGGATTAATAAATGGAGTAGTTTTGACTGTGTTGCGTGCTTGGTTTGCAAAGTAAAGGTTAAACAATATCAGCATCCATTGGATTCTATGACATGTGACATATGCTACCCTGTAACATGATAACTAAGCATGATACATGATGCAAACTATTCCTTTTTAAAACCGTATTCACCCAACTAATAATTTGCATCACTTTTTACCAAAACTGGAGCAACTTATCTTTTGACCCCTGTACAAATTGAAATTGACCTTGTCACTGTTCTTGCTATTTTTACCCGATAACTCCGGAACATTCATTAACAGATAGTCCAAACTATATCTTTTTGGAATCTTTATGATCAGACAAATAATATGGAATACCTTTTAATATGATTGGAGCATTTTTAAATTTTGACCCCTGTGTAATACCTCAATTTGACCCCTTCTTGGCCGCCTATTGAAAGTTCACGTGGGTACCCGGCATTTTTAAAAGAGTAATGTCTAAGGAGTATGTGTGCCAAATTTGGTGCTTGCATCACCATTTGAAGGATCCCTCAGTAAATATTCACTTATCTGCTGCACTACAGTGAGAGAGATAGAGAGTTATGTGTCGACGCAGATTGAGGAGCGAACCTGCGTCAGACAGGACCCAGCACTAAAAATAACCAAGAAGCGGTTCCATCAACAAAAAACAATTTATTTTTCACCTGTGCCTAAATAAATCATACAAAAAAACCCCAACCCAATGTCCTTCAGGAGGAGTGACTGCTGGCACCCTCTCCAGTGTTCACGGGGAGAGAAGTCCGATGCTCCTGGACTCACTACCAACAAACAGACACCCCCCAGGTGGACACGACAAACTGACTCTCGAAGCACAGAAGATGTGAGGCACGTTAGCTATTATAGCAATTTCTTTCACAGAACACATGCTATCAGCAACACATCAAGGTTTATACTTTTTATCTTTATGCACATGAGCAGCTTCTCACAATAAGTAGAGGATCACTTATCTTGCACGCCACAACAGTGAGAAGCAAGCCACACCATTCTCATCACAATTTCACGTATACTATGTAGCAAAACATCAAGTTATTATCTACAATTAATCCAACAGTTAATTACCTTTACTGTGTGCTGACAGCATGTGTCCTCACCCTTCCTTGCTTCACAGGCTTAATGTGTCAAACCCAGGTGCGGTCCTCAGCGTCTCACAAACGAACATCACAAGGTCGAGTTCCCGGCAGTTCTGCTTGGCTCACACCTGCCTTAAAAGCAGAACGCCATCCAATTATCTGCTACAGCTGAAAGTCTTTAGGGCTGCACGTGAGCACCAGTCCCAGGTGCCTCACATGATATTGACGAGGGTGAGGATTCTTCAGCCAGCACCTTCTTTTCCACAGACAAATCAGCTTCCATGCCACCTGAGGAGCAAAGAAAAGAAAACAACACCAAAACCTCCAGCCACACCCCCCGACACACAACAGAGATCCTCTAATAAACGTGAATTCTTTTTTGTTTTTTAGATTTTTGCAAATTTATTAAAAATAAATCAGGAAGGAATCACATGTGCATAAGTATTCACAGGCCTGTATGGTAGAGTGGCCAGATGGAAGCAACTCCTTAGTAAAAGGCACATGGCAGCCCATCTAGAGTTTGCCAAAAGACACCTGACCACGAGAAACAAAATTCTCTGGTCTGATGAGACAAAGATTGAAGTCTTTGGTGTGAATGCCAGGCATGTAATTTGGAGGAAACCAGGCACCATCCCTATAGTGAAGCATGGTGGTGGCAGCATCATGCTGTGGGGATGTTTTTCAGCAGCAGGAACTGGGAGACTAGTCAGGATTGAGGGAAAGATGAATGCAGCAATGTACAGAGACATCCTGGATGAAAACTTGCTCCAGATCACTCTTGACCTCAGACTGGGGCAACGGTTCATCTTTCAGCAGGACAATGACCCTAAGCACAGATATAGCACCAATATCAAAGGAGTGACTTCAGGACAACTTTGTGAATCTCTTTGAGTGGTCCAGAAAACAAAATGTTTTAAAATATTTATGATATATACTTGCGCTAACAGATCTATTAGCGTCGCTCAGGACAGGAAGGCGCCATACTAAGGGTGGAAATGTCCGATCGTCAGTAATAAACTGACCGCTTTTTTTTGCACTAGCGTCGCTATTTCTTAACGGATTTTAATAAATCTAGGCTTGTTTTAAAGCCATTTGAAAGCTCTTTCCAATGAACCTATGCATGTGGGGTTAAAAAAAAACTTTTATGTAAAATGCAGAAATTTGGGGAAATTATGACAAACTGTGCTGCTTTCTCTCTCTATTGTCGCTATTTGTTAACAGATTTAAATAAAAGTAGGCTTGTTTTAAAGCCCTTTAATTGCTCTTTCTAATGAACCCATACATGTCTGGGTAGAAAAAAATGTTTATGTAAAGTGTGGAAATTTGGGGAAAATATGCCATTCTGTTTATTTACTGTGATGTTTTTTTTTTCTTCCTGTCATCATAATTCTCGATGGATTTTTATAAATGAGGCCTTGTAAGTTGTATTCATGCTAATTAAAAGCTCTAACGAACCCATACATGCCTGGATAAAAAATCCTTATGTATTAAAATATAAATCTGAAGTATGCCTTGCCAGTGCTCATTTACCTTGCTGCTTTTTCCACTGTAATATTATTGCTAGTTTTTAATGACAACAACATATATATGATTTTTACTAACATTTTATTACAAGTAGATATAAAGCCATTCAGAATTTATGACTTTTGACCCTCAGTCAGGGTAAAAAGTACTCCTCCATCCCCTCCAACCACACTTAAAATTTAAATGCCGCCTGTGACCACCATGTACATATCATATTAAACAACACTGCAAGTATATACATAAATATATTTAAACATTTTTGTTTCCGTATCTGTATGCATGTGAACGCAGCTTAATGAAAAGAACTTATGGCGTTGAGTTATAGTCTCAGTATATTGATATTAAATTGCGACATAACGACTTTAAAATAGACATTTGTTTACATAATTACATTAAGGCTATTGTACTGTTCATTTTAGTGTTGGAGAATTTGTTTTTGTAGTTGGTGCAGTTGATGGTGAAGCTTTGGCTGCCTTTTTCCCCCTCATTTCGCTTCTCTTTAACTGGCTCAAGGTGCTCTCTCCACCCTTAGTAATGGCGCGTGCAGCATGCCGCTAGTCACGTGACGTCCATTCCAGGTCTCTATTTCCATGGTATTGAGGACTCTAGCATAATGGAACACAGCTCAATGTAGGGGTTTTTTTGCACTATGGGTGGGAGACAAGGAAAGACCGCTGTGTCTTAAAATGTTGACTGCGGACAGCATGAAGCCAAATAAATTAAGGCGCCACTTAGACATTACACCCCAATCACACAGATAAGCCGCTTGAGTTTTTTTTTTTTTTTTATCAGTGAAAAGGTGTTGAATATTGCCAGCAATCATCCCGCTTTGTGAATGCTGCTTCAGTAAACCAGCGAGCACTGTCAGCATCATAGCGGAGGAGCTGAGCAGCAGTATTTTCTATTTTTTTAATAATAATTTAAACTGAGCAGCAGTAGACATGGTCTCTGTCATGCTAGATTACGCAAGTGCTGCGAAAATAAAAACTAATAAAAAAACAAAATCACAAAAATAATCATAAAAAAATCACCACAAATTGTTTTATTCATTTTGTTTTGTCTGTTAAAGTGTTTTATATTGTGCTCCTGAGTAAGTGTTCTGATCAATTTGAATGTATATTATTTATTGATTTTATTTAATTTTGTTCAGTCTGTCAAAAAATGTTTATAGTTTAAGGATAGAATTTTTTTTTTAATTTCAAGCAAAGTGATGCAAGCTTTTTTCTGTTACAGACTAAAAAACAATGTTAAAGTTATTCTTTGCTGTTAAGTTGATCTAAAGTTCTTTCTTTTTGTTTTCTTTAATGTTAATAAGGATACAATGTTATGCAGAGGTGTACTTATAACAATTTTATGGACAAATGATACTATTTATAGTCATGGCAGAGAGTGGAGCGTGGGGCATGAAATGTTTTTTCTTCCGGGGGGGCGTACAGAAAATAACTGAGAAGCATTGGTTTAGGGGAAGGATACATAAAGCTATCTCAGAGATTTCAGCAGTCAGTTTCCACTGTGAGGAACATAGTGAGGAAATGGAAGACCACAGGCACAGTACTAGTTAAAGCCCGAAGTTGCAGGCCAAGAAAACTCTCAGATAAACTGAAGAGAAGGATGGTGAGAAGAGACATAGTCAACCCACAGACCTGCTCCAAATACTTACAACATGATTTTGCTGCAGCTAGTGTCTCTATGCATCGTTCAACTATACAGCGCACTTTGCACAAGGAGATGCTGTAATGCAGAGGAAGTAGTAGAGAAGCTTCGACTAGACTGGGATGTTTCACTTCAAATCGCAGAAGCTTCCTCAGTTAAAATTCTTGCTCTAGCGAAACATCCTCGCGTCAAGCAACCCAGTACAGTCAAAGATTCAAGCTTCTCTACTATGGAAACCACCTGGACAACTGAGAGCCTTCACAGAAACAATGCAGAGGTAGCCTTTTCCACGTACACTCCACAAACAGTCACATGAGGTATGCTAAAGCACATTTGGTCAAGCCAGCTTCATTCTGGAATAAGGTGCTGTGAATTGATGAAACTAAAACTAAGTTATTTGGACATACCAAGGGGTGCTATGCATCACTGAAAAAGAACACAGCATTCCAAGAAACACACTTGCTACCTACAGTAAAATTTGGAGCTTGTTCCATCATGCTGTGGGGCTGTGTGGTCAGTGCAGGTACTGGGGATCTTGTTAAAGTTGAGGGTTACATGGAATCAGCAGATTCTTGAGAACAATGTTCATGAATCATGAAAACTGCTTGGGACTCTGACGAGGGCTTGGGACTCTCCTTCACTCCCTTATCTCTACTCTCTGCTTTAACCTTCAAGTCCCTACTTCACCAGACTGTGAATTACAGAATTACAACTTGTCACAGAATCCAAGTACCTCGGCGTGATACTTGATTCCACTTTGTCCTTCAAAAATCATATTAAAAAATTTGCCAATACTGTCAAATTTAACCTTAAAAAATTTAAACAAATCAGGTCTTTTCTAACACTTGGTGCTGCCATAATGTTTCTCCATTCAATGATTTTATCTCATATTGAATATTGCATCACAAGTTGGTCTCTTACCACAGTTACCAATTTGAAATTAAATGAATCACTGTACAAAAAATCTCTTAAAGTTTTTGACCGAAAACCTAATTCTTTTCATGTATGTAATATTTTAAACAAGTACAATCTTTTCAATTTTGAAAATTTTATAAATTTTAAGTATGTATGCTTCATTTATAAAGCGCTACATGGACTAGCCCCACCTCCAGTGTCTACCTTGTTTAAACCTATGATTTCAAGTGGCCTGAGAACCAGGGCCTCCTCCAGAGGAGACTGTGAGGTCCCCCACAGGAGAACAACTTTTGGACAGAACACTTTCTCTGTGAGGGCCACTAACATCTGGAACAGTCTTCCTCTGCACATAGGGAGAGCCCGACATTGATCAGGTTTAGAGCTCAACTCAAACTATGGCTGAAAACAAACCAGTCATGTGACCACTAGACTTTTACCATTCCCTTGTGTTGCTTATTTTGTATATTATATTTTCTTTCTTATGTATTTGACTGCCTAGGGACTATGGATGAAAACTAGCTTTGTAGCTATAATCCGGCATATTTACATTTGTTTTTATACTGATGTTCATTAATGTGCATTGCCCCTATTCAAATAAATAAATAAATTCCTCAAATTATATTGGATTTCTGGATCTATTGGACTACTATTGGATTAACCAGGGAATTGATCAGCTGGTCTCTGAACGCTATTGACACCATTTTTTCTACAAGAAGGTCAGGAGCGGGGATCCTACCTGCCCAGATGGAACGTATCCTGCGGGATATTTTCTCGACTCCTGCGGGTCTTGGCGTATTGCATGCTTGGCGCCTTTCTCCATTGAGGATGTCAAGGATTTATTCATTTTTGGTCTTATGGTAGCAGGGCTGGTACTTTCTGGCTTATGTGCTGCCCTGATCTACCGGATAATTGGCAAGACGGCGGCATCAAGAACCACGGCCCCTCGCTTGTCCGTCATGATTAACAAGGTTGGCAAGGCAGTGCATTCTCAGACTACGATGACTCTTGAACTCAGACGCAATTGGATGACATCTTGGAGCAGATGCATGCCTTGCAGTTGAAGTTGAAGATTTCAGAGGCCGGTGAAATTCTTAATTCATAATTGGGAATATTCTTAATTCATAATTGGGAATATTCTTAATTCATAATTGAGATTTGGTTGTTCAAGTGGAACTGTTAAAAAGTGTTTTTCACTGCTCAACCACAACACTCCAGGCTTATAAAGCCTGAAGGACAAATGGCCAGACTGTTTTCTCCTCCAGAGGAATGTCCTTGGCCTTGGTGAGATTATTCGGCTCCTTTCTTATCTCAACCCACAAAGACAATAAACTGACAGACTTACACATGGACAAGACTGAAGCATGCTCCATTTTTTTCCCTATACATCCATTCCTGCCCTCCATCACACACCCCATCCCGGCCACCACTCACGCCCCCCCATCCCCTCCGGGGGCTGCGCGGTTTTAGCTGCGGCAGGACCCCATTCCCCCCAAGCTAGCGGTGGCGCGACTCCAGTTGCAGCGGCCTTCACCCACTTTGCCTTAATTCGGATGACGAACTGCCTCAAGTTTAGTGCACATAAACAATGTCAAATGTATATGTGTTGTCTTTAATTTTGATGTGTTCCATTATTACGGTAAACAAGTAATAATTGTGGATTAATTGCTGTATTCTGAGGTAATTGGAGTGTAAACGTAATTGCCCTTTTTTGGGATCAGTAAAGTTGTCTGAAGTCTGAAGTCTGAATCTGTGACAAAGTTGAAGTTGCGCCGGGGCTGGATCTTTCAATAAGACAATGACCCTAAACACTGCTCAAAATCTACTAAGGCAGTCATGCAGAGGAACAAGTACAATGTTCTGGAATGACCATCTCAGTCCCCAGACCTGAATATTATTGAAAATCTATGGTGTGATTTTAAGTGGGCTGTCTATGCTCAGAAACCAATAAACCTGATTGAACTGGAGATGTTTTGTAAAGAAGAATGGTCCAAAATACCTTCAATCAGAATCCAGAATCTCATTGGAAGCTATAGGAAGTGTTTAGAGGCTGTCATTTCTGCAAAAGGAGGATACTATATTGATGTATTTTATTCTGTTGAGGTGCCCAAATTTATGCACCTGCCTAATTACTGCACACTTTCTGTAAATCCTACCAACTTCATTTCACTTCTGAAATATCACTGTGTTTGTCTGCTATATCATATATTTAACTGAAATTACTGATCCAAACAACAAATCATTTATAAAGAAAAATCATGGAAATCATCAGGGGTGCCCAAACTTTTGCATACAACTGTATTTTTCATTTAAAAGAGGTATACTGCTAGTAAACCTGGATAAGCCTCTTTTTGGTAAGTGTGCACTTAAAAAAAATCAGGATAGAACTATAATTCCATCATTTCTAATCAGAATTCTGCTCTTGTTTATCCTGTGAAGTTATGTTTTCAGACATCTGTTATTGTGTTGGTTTGTCAGGTGTGCAGTTATTTCCTGTTGCTGTTTCTCTGTGGCAGTGACACTAAACGAGGCTCCATGGCCTCATGAGGTTCAGAATCCGGTGGATGTTTTTGCAGCATGAATATTTACAGGCTGTGGACCAGCAGAGGCACAGGTGCAGATTAAATCATACCCAGAAAAGAGCAATTTGGGTCTTAGTTTCCTGCTGAAGGACACTTTGACACACAGTCATCTGTCACCTTTGACCCTTTGGATTATGTCACTTGGATTACTCCAAACCTTATTCACCAATGTCCAAAAACCCTTTGGAGGGCAGCTTATGATTTGATTCTGGGAGCGATGAGAGATGGTTTCATCAGCCAAATTTCGAGAGCAAATGCATCATCTGTGACAAAATAATTATTTTATATAAAGCAGGGTCCAGTGGCACAAAGCGCGGTGTCAGCGGAACAAAGCCGTTCGCATTGACACAACAAATTGCACAGCAGTGAGGGGATTAAATTCGTGCAAGTGTCAAGGTGGCTTAAGAGAAGGCCCTCATTCTTTTAACGTATTACTCGCGCTGTCTTTCTGAAGCCGTTAGAATGACCCTGTAGATTTAGAGAAGGCTTTTCACGTCCTGTATCAGTTCTGGCGTCAGCCTGTTGCCATCACTGACTGACTGGATCAGATGGGTGTGAAATGCCCATTACTGGATCGGCCTCCCTGACACTGATTGTGGCTGATGTATCAGCTTCAGCGCTGTAGGCTGAGGAATAGCACTTGCAAGGTACAAATCACGTTTCTGACTTTCACCAGTGGAGAAAATCACCTTGAGGTCTTAAAGGAAGAGACGTAACTAAGCCCCCCCCCCAAAGGGTATAGGTTTGTTTTCTGTGTCTAACGTTTGTCTCAATGCAAAATTTACCTCTACAGGATGTCCTCAAACAAAAGAACCCTGGTGTTGTGCCCTTTGCTGAAACTCAAGCGTGTCTGTTCAGAGCAATCAGCATTTAGCTCTTTAACTTCCTCCAGATGGGCCCAGCACCCCCTCCAGTGGATTCCCCGATCCTGAGCCAGCCTCCCCCAAGCGACAAGGGGGCCCAGGTGCCATCACCGAGCGAGACCGCCGGGTAATTTGGCTCGACGTGCCCCAACACACGCACCCTCCTTATATCAGCGTCAGGCAGCGACTCTGGACATTAAACACTGTCTCATTAGCTTCATTCGGATGAGAAAGGCGACATAATGAGAGGTGGTGTAATGACCACAAACATCTGATCTCCACCCGCTCCAACAAAACATGCAGGTAGGGATCAGGGTCAGGGCCAAAGTCATGTCACACCTCCACGCCTCTCAGGCGGGGAGGGGGCTGAGTGAGGGAATCCAAGTTCAGGCTCGTCCACAGAAAACTCCACAAAATTCTATTAAAAGCTGCGATTTTTCTGATCTGTCATCTACACCTACATGTAGATGTGCTTCATTAATATTTCATCCTTTGAAAGTGTGCTCGGAACAAATCACAAAAAATCTCACGTCACACTCCTTCACGTGTTCCCGGTCTGTGCAACTTTACCCCAGGAGTCTTTAAATGTAAAGAACTGTGTGTTTAAATTGCAGCTGAAAGTTTTCTCTGTCTCCATAAGTAGTCAGCAGCTGGTCACCATTAGTCAATTAAATCCAAAAGCTACAGACAGCTTTTTGAATTAGGGGCATTTCTCAGCTCATTAACAGCTCATGAATGTACAATCAAGATGCAAGTAATGATTTAGTTTGTAATGTCACCACAAAGGAGACGTAAAATTACACAACAAATTTGGGGCTCTTGTTTTATGATCTCCACCAGTGAAGTTGGAGGAGGTTATGTTATCACCCCTGTTTGTTTGTGAGCAGCCTGGATCCCACAATTTTTCATGTATCATTATGAAAGTTTTACTGAAGATTCATATCCTGATTGACTTTGAAAATTTAGTCACTTCTTGCCTAAGGGCAAAGTCAAGAAAAAGCTTGGAAAATTGGAAAAATCCCTATCTTTAACACTGAACAAATTTGCAAAAATTCATAACTCTGTCTTTCAACATCAAATTCCTTTCATATTTGAAAGTGTTATGTAGGATGGTATCCTTTATCTACTAAAAAAGTTTGATCTGGATCTGATCCAGATTACAGATTTTGTGGTCATTTAAATTTAACATTGAAAACCCCATTTAATGTATATTTTACATTATATCTTAATCAAACTTGCCTCAATCACTCTCATATTTGAAATCTCAGGAAAAAAGAGAAAAGAAGGGCACACATATGAAATCAAACAAAAACAAAACTAAAAAGAAAAGTCAATGTTTAATTTTTCCAAATTATGATGAAGTCAAAAGTCTGCTCTACAATCTGATAAGAAAAAAGAAATAAAAAGTAAATTTCAAAAATTTAGTTTGCTGAGTTTTTTTTTTTTTTTTGATTGACAAGGTTCATTTTGAACCTCTTGACTCAAATTTTCATACTTTTTCATACATACCCTTTTGTGCTTAAAGCAATCTACATTTTGACTTGTACTTTCTTAACTATGACTTAAAGTGATGCATTTTTAAAGTTTTTATGTCAAAATTTGACTTAGAAGGTAAACTGACAATTTTTTTAATGTTTTATCTCATTTTTAAAGAATAATCTATAAAGAAACATTTAAATTTAAATTAAAACGTTTTTTATGTCATACTTTTGTCTTCAGATATGATCTTGATGTAAAATACCAACACCTTGAGTTTTTCATCTAATTTCTAAAGACAATTCTAAATTTTGACAAAACATGTCTTAATTATGAATGAGATTGCTGGAGGTTTAACACTTCATATTGTAATTTTGTTTTATAATCTCATGAACCTGATGTAAAATGGCATCACTTTTAAGTTTTTTTTTTTGTCTCAGTTTTGTACATAAATAAATACATAAAATATAAAAGTCACACTTTATACTTGGGTATATTTTAACTGACTTAGAACAATTATGATTATAATTTTATTTTTTATATCATAATTTTGACTTTAATAGTTATCTTAGCATGTTATAATTATGTTGTTGACGTGTTGCATTTTTATGTCTAACGTTTGACTGAACATTTTCCTTTAAAAGTCATAATGTATCTTTTAATTATTACATAGAAAGCCAGAACGTTTAGTACAACATAATCATGACTTATAATGTTGAGATTTTAAAAAAATTAACATAATTTTGACTCTGAAATTTGAAATTGTGACGTAGTGTAGTGATTTTATTGCTAAAAGGGGCTCCATAAGAACGCCCTAAATGTCAGATATTAGTGAAAAAAAGCAAGGCTGACATAAATGAATAAAGGACTGCTAATGGCCATCGCTGTCTCTTGATCCGCTGACCTATGGGTTTGGGGTGGTTTAGGGGTGGGGGGCTTATTCATGAGCTGTTGGAGGATGAAGAGAAGAGTTGGATGACAGATGAAGGTACCTCTTCATAGTGAAGAGCTACACAGCCCCATCGTACCCACAGTGGACACCAGGTGTGCAGCAGCTGAACCACCTTGACCTCTTGAACCGTGTGCTGTCCACAGCTCAATACGCCATTAGCCTCCACAGCTGACCTGACGAGTGGCGACTGTTGGCCCATGCAAAAAGCTTAAGTTAATGAGGAAAAGTTTCTCAATGGGGCAGCTCACCACATACTTTATGAATTATTGTTGAAATCATTTTCAATTCACATTTTAACCACAAACACAAAAATTAACTGAACTTGAATTCTTCTTTCTGCACCACCACAAATTGACTGGTTTCAATCTTGGTCAGCATGTAATTTTGCCCTCAAGGCCTTGCTCAAGAGCAAGTCAGAAGAAGGAAAGATTATGCAGAAAATGTTAATCACTTAACTCCACTTTTTCCACAATTTATGTTACAGCCTTGTTCCAAAATGGAGTAAGTTCATTTTTTTCCCTCAAAATTTTACTCACAATACCCCATAATGACAACATGAAAAAAGTGTTTTTGTTTTTTTTTAATTTTTGCAAATTTATTAAAAACAAAAACTAAAAAAAAAAAAAAGAAAAAAAATCACATGTACGTAAGTATTCACACACTTTGCTCCATACTTTGTTGATGCACCTTTGTCAGCAATTACAGCCTCAAGTCTTCTTGAATATGATGCCACAAGCTTGGTGCATCTATCTTTGGGCAGTTTTGCCCATTCCTCACTGCAGCACCTTTCAAGCTCCATCAGGTTGGATGGGGGGCGTCGGTGCACAGCCACTTTCAGATCTCTCCAGAGATGTTCAGTCGGATTCAGGTTTGGGCTCTGGCTGGGCCACTTAAGGACATTCACAGAGTTGTCCTGAAGCAACTTATTTGATATCTTGGCTGTGTGCTTAAACCCCTTTCACACCAGGCCAATGTAGAGTTGCGTAATGTGGAGTACCCACTACGTTGAGCTTATGCAGCCCTACGCCAGGTTTATGCAGCCCTATGTGGCAATACGCTGAGGGACGCAAAGGGGTGTGTGAAATGAATGCAAAAAATTAAACACGTTTAATTTTTTAAAACAGGTTTAGTGTTTTTGCCGACTTTCAGTTAGAGCACCAAATGTAATGCTCTACGCAAGTCTTCAAAACACTCCGCTACTTTATGCAAGTCTATGCAACACTGCGCTACTGTACACCATGCCTCTGCAATTGGCAGTGAAGCTTCAAAACCACGGAAGAAGAAGAAGAAGAGGCGGGCCAAGCTTCCACATCCACTAGAATTCCTTACAGACAGATCGCCAGCAAGAAGACATTTCCACATCCACTATAACTTCTCACAGACGGATCGCGGTGATCACCGGCTGCAGCTCTGCCTTCACCTCCTCAACTTCTCTCATGATTATGGCACATTAAATTAAAGTCCATTAACTCCTGGGAATAATGTATTCTGACTGTTTCCAATATATCAAATACATCTGCGTGTCCAGGCAGTCTTTAAAAACAGTGCCATGGAGCCAAGCTTCTCCCACTGCACGCAATTTATGCAGCTATTCCTGCCAAGCTCCCCCCTGCATGCAACTTATGCAGCCCTCCTGCATATTAGATACACAGCACAATGCAACTCTATCCAGGCCCAGTGTGAAAGGGGCTATAGGTTCATTGTCCTGCTGAAAGATGAACCATCACCCCAGGAGCACTCTGGAGCAGGTTTTCATTCAGGATGTCTCTGTACATTGCTGCATTCATCTTTCCTTCAATCCTGACTAGTCTCCCAGTTTCTGCCACTGAAAAACATCCCCACAGCATGATGCTGCCACCACCATGCTTCACTGTAGGGATGGTGCCTGGTTTCCTCCAAACATGATGCCTGCCCTTCACACCAAAGAGTTCAATATTTGTCTCATCACACCAGGAAATTTTGTTTGTCATGGTCTGAGAGTCCTTCAGGTGCCTTTTGGAAAATGCCAGGCGGGCTGCTATGTGCCTTTTACTAAGGAGTGGCTTCCGTTTGTCCACTCTTTCATACAGGACTGATTGGTGGATCATGTCTGATCAACTGAATTTACCCCAGGTGGACTCCAATTAAGCTGCAGAAAAATCTCAAGGATGATCAGTGTAAACAGGATGCACTGTTGCACAACAGGATGCACAGGATGCTCAATTTTGAGCTTTGTGGCAAAAGCTGTGAATACTTATGTACACGTGATTCTTAGGTTTTTTTTAAAATAAATTAGCAAAAATCTAAAAAAAACAAAACTTTTTTCACATTGTCATTATGGGGTAATGTGTGGAGAATTTTGAGGATAAAATAAATGTCATTAATTTTGGAATAAGGCTGTAACATAAAATATGGAAGTGAGGCACTGCGAATACTTTCTGGATGCACTGCAAATTATCAAACAAAAAATAGTGCAATCCTGTTTATTTCACTTTGCACAAGTACGAAATTTTCATGGCTGCAATTTTGAATGTTATGACTTAATGACACTTTGAATTGTTACTTTTCAGATGAAGAAATGAGATGAATAATATGACATTTGCTAGTAGAATCTATGGATACACAGAGTGCAGTAATTGAGAACCTTGGAGATGCATTGGAGTGCCTAGCTTTGATCTGGATCAATACAACACAAAGATCCAGGCTTTCAATGACTTCCTGGACTCGACCACCAGACATGAATCTATATAGAGTGAATGTAGAATGTGTTGAGAGATTCTCTATCTTGGCAGTGATGTTCATGACTGTGGGATCACTGCATTGACATTAACAGTTTATGTAGTCATGATTTTCACTGGACAGAGATATTTGTGATGCTGAATACCTTTGCAAAAGAATGAAGGTCTAAGTCTGCAGGCTCTGGTGCTTCGTGCCTTACTGTAATAGTTATAAGACTGGGACGCTAACCAGTGGTCTAAGGTGACAACTACATATCTTTGGTGCAAGCTGTGAATCCATGAGTATCACTGGAATGACTTTGTGCCAATAGAGCAGTTACTTTGGAAGACAGTATACGACTTGCATCGTGAGGTACCACCAATTACGACAGTTTGGCCATGGGGTGCATTTCTCTGGGCATGATCCAGTATGCAGATGTCTCAGTGTTGAGGATCCCACTGGAGAAGGCCAGCCCCTGGCCTTCTCCAGTGGGATCCTCAACACTGAGGCACCTATGTGCTGTATCATGCACTGAGAAACAGACTGCAAGAGCAGAATGTCAAAGCTGATGCTTCCTCACACTGTAAAGGATACTCCTCACCTTAGTTTGCTGAAGTCACCGCTTGTTTGATACAAAGTCATTCTGCTGATACCCAAGGATCCACCAAAGAGACCAGGTTTCTCAACCATACACAAAGTTAGGAAGTGTCAGGACTCCAAAGACTTGGACCTTCCTTCTCATATAAAGATATCTGCAACATTAAACACTTCTGTCCAGTGACCTCATGATAAGCTATTCCCAGGTGTCTCTCTATCTCAAAGGAAGAAAACCCAGAGACATGAATGTCACTGCCGCAATAAATTAATGTCTCTGCAAGTTCAACGCTTTCACCACATACAGGGACATTTTTGATGGCAGAGTCGAGGAAGTCGCTGAAAGCCTGGCTCTTAGTCTTGATCCAGGACAACTGCAAACCCAGACACTCCAACTCATCATTCAGTTTTTCAAGCACTGCAATTAGAATATCTATTGATTCTGCAAAGGTCACAACATTGTCCACAAAGTAAACTGTCCCTCACCAACAAAGGCACTTAAGTTCATGGTTTCTACAACCATACTCAACTCTCAGTCCATGCAAGCATTGAACATTGTTGGAGCCAGAACACATCCCTGACAAGCACCAGTTCTCAATGGGAAAATCTAAGCATCTCTTCCTTTGCTTTGTACAGCAGTCACAGTTTCTGAGTGTAGGTTGGCTATATGATATCTAGTAATTCATTTGGCATCCCATTAATTCTTAGTATGTCCCAGAGAGTAGTACTATTTCATAAAACTGAATCAAATGCTTTGCAAAACTCAACATAGGCTACAAAAAGCACTGGTGAATTTTACTTTTGCATTCTATAAGTACTTGAGAAAGCAGAGCTAGAATGCAGTCAGTAGTTGACTTCTTGGCCTTTGAAGCTACAGTGAGGAGCAAGATGCTGGACCTGAATCCTATTAAGCATAGTCCTTGCAAGCACCTTCCCTGGTACAGAGAGCTGAATATTTGCTCTAAGCATTATTTTCATGGGGTTGCAAAAAAAAAAAAAAGAAAGAAGGCTGGTTTCCGAACATGGGGTGCAAAGTCTTTGGCACCTTACAAACTGCAGCACATCCTTTTGATATTAAAACGAAAATTAATTCAGTGAGTATCTGTGTAGGCTCTCAGTTGTCCAGGTGGTTTCCATAGTAGAGAATCTTGAATCTTCGACTGGACTGGGTTGCTTGACGTGAGGACATTTCGCTTCAAATCACAGACGCTTCCTCAGCTAAAATTCTTGCTCTGGTAGTCTGACTTCTGTCTTGACTCTTGTAGAGAAGAATAAACCAGAAGCCAACAAAAGCTGGAGTTTTTAACCTAACCAGACCCCTCCTACCGAGAGGCCGACTGCTATAGGCTAGTGACTAAACAATAGCTCTAATTAGCACCTATTGTGCACTCTCCTAATGATGGGATGGAAGCCTCCCCTGATGGCTCCCTTGACGACTCTCCTGATGATGTGAATGACTCATTACCATGACAAAAAACTGAAACTGCTTAGACCTGAGTGCCCATTGTAAACAGGGGACAAAGCGTGTGAGACCCTCCCCCTGGTTAAGGCTGGGTTTCAGCTGTTTTACAAAGAATGCCTTGACACCTCTCTCAAACCATTTCTCTCTCTGGCTACGATTTTAACTTCCTTGTCCTCAAACGTGTGGTTAGTGTCTTTCAGGTGGAGATGAACTGCAGACTGAGGTCCACTGGCAACCTCTCTGCGGTGCTGGTATAGCCTCTTGTTTAAAGGTTGCTTAGTCTCACCTATGTAGTGTTCATTACAGTTTTCCTGACATCTGATATAATACACGACATTGCTCTGTTTGTAACTAGGGATCCTGTCCTTAGGGTGAACTAATTTCTGTCTCAAGGTGTTAACCGGTTTAAAGTAAACTGGGATTTTGTGCTGTCTGAAGATCCTCTGTAGTTTTTCCCCTACTCCTGCTAAATAAGGGAGAGACACTCCTCTTCGTCTTGTCTCCGTCTCCTGTCTATCTGGTCTCTTTGTTTTCTGGGACTTCTGCACTTTGTCCAGGGACCATCGTGGGTACCCACATACTGTGAGGGCTTTCCGTACAAGTTGTTGTTCTTTAGCCCTTCCCTCTGCAGTTGTGGGCACCTGTAGGGCTCTGTGTTGAAGAGTCCTGATCACCCCGAGCTTGTGTCAAGGGGGTGGTTTGAGCCAAAGAGCAGATATTGGTCAGTGTGAGTGGGTTTTCTGTAAACCTCTGTCTGAAGCTGCCTGTTCTCTCCAATCGTAACATACAGTCCAAGAAGGCTAAATGGTTGTTTCTGGCATCCTCACGTGTGAACTTGATATTGGAATCCACCGAATTAATGTGTTCTGTAAAGTCCTCGACCTCCTGTTGCTTGATTTTAACCCATGTGTCATCTACATATCTGAACCAGTGCACTGGGAGAGATGCCCCGTGAACGACGTCAAGGCTGTCTTCTCCACTCGCTCCATGTACAGATTGGCCACAATGGGGGATACTGGGGACCCCATCGCACAACCATGGATCTGCCTGTAGTAATTCTCCCTAACAGGAAATACGTGGTGTTAAGACAGATCTCCAAGAGTTGGCAGATGTGGTCTAGTGTGAGTTTGGTCCTTTCAGGTAGAGACACATCCTCCAGCAGTCCCTGCCTCACAGCTGAGACCAGCCTCAGCGGTGGGGATGCAGGTGAACAACGAAAGTCAGATCAAATGACACCATAGTTTTCATTTGCCTCCTGCTGCATGTCCTGATCTTGTTCACAAAATCTTGTGTGTTCTCCACATGGTGGTCTGAGTTACCCACTAGAGGAGCCAAAATCCACTTGAGGTGCTTGGCCAAACTGTATGTGATGGAATCTGTGCTACATACAATAGGCCTGAGTGGCACGTCCTGTTCGTGGATTTTGGGCAGTCCATAGATGCATGGAGTGGTGTCCCCCGGGTACAGTCTGTAGTATGTCTGCCTGTCGATGAGTCCCTCTTTCTCCAGGTTTTGGAGGTAGCTAATGATTTTCTTCTTATAACCACTCATGGGGTCTCTCTTCAGACTGGGTTGCTTGACGTGAGACCTCACGTCAAGCAACCCAGTCCAGTCGAAGATTCAAGTTTCTCTACTACAATTCAGTGAGTAATATCCTCATCACTGAAGGATGCTGGCTGAGTTTGCTGAACGCATTTCAACTACGAAATTATTAAATTCCAAAGACACATTATGCAGGTGTTATACCTCACCTTTGCAAAAATTAAATCTGAATCTACAAAGGACGTCTCCTGAACGAGCACTTTCCAACAGTCAATTACTTATGATGTCCTGCAATTTTGTATCAGGTCCCTCCTTAATGTCAGTAAAAAAAAAAAAAAAAAAAAGGCTAAAACTGTATCATATTTGACCTTCATGTATCAAAGTCCATGTTCTCTTTTTGCAGTGTAATTCGGCCCTCCTTATCACATCGGAGATCATGTTGGAAAAGAAACAGCACTGCCATTTCAACTGAAATGGCAGTTGCACTGGTAGCATTGGGCTTTTTGCATGAATTTTGGTGTTGTGACATTTTCTTGCAGGGTTAAAGGTCGCTGACCACTTCAGCAGATGGCAAGCAGCAGTTCAAGGACTCTGTTTATCTCAACTGATGTCAATAATTGAAGGAGGTTAACAACTATATAGCTATAAGTAGGCTTAAAAATGTTCTGCTGCAATATGTAATGAAGGCTGCAAGAGAGTTACAGTACTTTATTTATTTTGCAGTACTGTGATTGTGTTCATAAGAAATCTGTTGTGGTTCCTTCACTGTTCAGTGCTTGCATGGACTGGGTGTTGGTTAGTGTTCTGGAACCAGCGACTTTGTTGTCTTTGTTGCCACAGAAAGACTTACTGACCTTGACTTTGCAGATGATGTGATTTTTGAGGAATCAATGAATACCTGATTGCAGTGCTTGAGAAACTGAATGCTGAGTTGCAGTGTCTGCGTTTGCAATTGTCCAGGATCATGTCTAAGAGACAGGCTTTCAGTGACTTCCTGGACTCTGCCATCAAAAGTGTGTCTGTATGTGATGAACTTGCAGAGACATTAATTTATCTTGGCAGTGACATTCATGCCTCTTGGCCCTCAACCTTATAGATCAAGAGATGCCTCGAAAGAGCTTGGAGTCATGAGGTCATTGGACAGAGGTGTTTGGTGATGCTGATATCTTTGGATGAGAATGAAGTCTTTAGGGTTCTGGTACTTCTTAGTAATTGAGAGTTGGATGACCAATGACCTAAAGCCACGGCTAGATGTCTTAGGTATCTCTATCTTTTCTGAGCATCCCTGGGCACTTCTGAAGTGACTTTTTGTCCAATTAGCGGTTGTTTGGAGAGAATCAGATGAGGACGAGCAGTTCCGTTGTGTTTAATCTTTTGCACACTTGTGCTCCCAGTCAATCTCATAAAACCAAGCTATTTTTTTTATGAGTATCCTGCCAGGTGTATTAACAGAGTGTATATTCACAGGAATTTAAAATGTTTTTCTTTTTAACTATACAGAATTGTCTGGCGAGGGTATTGTTTCGCCAAACCACGAATAACATGGAAACCATAGTGACAATAATAATTAAACAGATCCTGGATCTGTACATAGATTTTGTTCCACCTCACAAGCACATGCCAAATTGCTCCAATAAATATAATTAAAATCTGTCCATACCTTTTTAAGACAAATAAAATAAACAACAACAAAAAAACAAAACATCCTTTGTGACAGTTATCAGAATTCAATGGACATAATTTAATGAATTGCTGAATAAAAAGCACAAGATTCCTATTCAGATATGTTGTGTAAATTCAGACAAAATGCAATATGTAACAAATGATCCATTTAATTAAAGGAAAATGATATATGACTCATAAATGTTCCAGCTAAACAAATAATAATGTGCTGACCATCAGTCATGTGCAATTTCTTTCCTGCCGAGTGACATATATTGATATATGTGAATTTTGGTGTCACACATTACTTGCACGGTTTGTAAGGGTTCTAAATTGACAACCCTGGACATGTAAGCCACTTTTAATCATTTTGTTTGACTAAAAGCTAGATTTGGGGAAAGGTCACAGGGCATCATTTGTAGCACAGCGCTGCTGCTCTGCTGACAGCTGCACGGACAGCAGACATCCAAGCACATATAACATGGTAATAAGACATGCATTAGGATAACAGAGCAGAAAAAAGGCATGCGATTGCCACTTCATGTGTGCACATGCATGCATCTATGAGTGACCGATGAGCAGCGAGTGGGTGGGTTCAGTGTTCCTACTGTGAGCCTAATTAAAAGGCACTGGGTGCAGAGGGGGGCTGCTTTGGCACCCAACGGAGTCTCTTTATATCCCCCCATGCCTGCTTCTCTATCCTCTGCCTTTGATTAGCGAGGAGCACTAATGCCCCTCAATCACAGCTGCACATGTGACCCTCTGCAGTTTCGGACGGGGGAAAAAAACCTCACCTATCCCCAGGCTTTATAGGGGCATCACCTCAGGATCAGCTATCAAAATAAAAAATGATACTTGTTTAAAATGTACTCAAAGCAAATGTTAAAGAGTAACTTCATATACACAGGGTATATCATAGAAGAAGTAGAAGAAAGTCCCACCTATATACACAGCAGTGGCAGCTTCTGGTCTGTCAATGAGGGGAAGCTCATTGTCGGCTTACATCATAAAATGTATCAATTTATATGTAAATTCAAATATGTAAAATGGTCATAACAGTCCCCAGTTGCACAAGCATTTCACAATTTATATCTCGATTACATACAGTACTTTACAATGGCACAATCACATTATAACACAAGTATATTATTAAAGTTTTTAAATGAAAATATCAAAAATTTCAAGAAGCACATACAACCTTGATTATTAAACATACATAACAGAGCCTGACTGTTTCATGACATCTTGCCCTTTATTGTTCCATGCAAATGTTATGTTAAACATTGACTAGCAGATGTCGCTATATATAATTGTATCAAAATCTTCAAAAACGCTGAACCATTCAAAATGCTTCGGTTTCTCTGTCGTTAATTTTCATCAATAAACTACATCAGCGACCCCTAATTAGTACCACATGTGCACGGATAGACTTACAATCATGAATACTTTGATTTTGTGTTGCGAACCGGGACATGACTTAACATGTGACAACCTGAAACACTAACTAACTGAAGAATGAAGCAGAGAGTAACTCACCTGGACCTCACACAATGTGTAATCTAGTACCTGATGCCTGCTTCTCTGTGAATGTTGCTGGCATCAAAATCACCAGTTTCATCTGTTTCTATTGTCTTTCTGCAGATTTTGACTCATTTTGTTTGGCTGTGGTACAAAGTTTATTTTTTTTTTAGTTTGGTAGCACTGTATAAACATATGATATCTAACAGTAGTCTTAGAGAAATCGCCTCTGATACACATATTCCGTAGCATGAAGCTTTGGAATCCCCCTGGACGGGACGCCGGTCCATCATGGGTTACTTCCCCAGCCAAGGCCAAGACCCATTTACATCTGGGTGGAGTGGGACAATGCAGATAAAGTCTACTGTCCATGGACACAGGTACAGTGACAAAGAATCGATACACTGACCACTGGAGTAATTCGACTAAATGTTATTGTATCCACCAAATGTGAGACAGACCAGGAATTGGTTTGTGCACCTCATTTACATGTTCACAAAACTATGCTTTCCAAGATACAAAGCTTATAATATGGAACAACACCATGATGGATCAGCTGCCATTAAAAACCCCTCCCACTTTCACAAAAACCATGCACTTAGACACATACTGTGGCCAATTTCAGTTTATCCCAGTGTGGAACAATGGAAATAATCCCCTGCTGTAATTGCATTCTGTGAGGCTTGGTAAACCCCGAAGCCACTTTAGTATTGAAAGATGTGTCTTAAGTTCCTGCAAGGTCAGTTGTTGACAATGTACGTCTCTTCATTCCTTAATCTCTCTATAACCAAACAAAATGGCTGGAATTCATTGCATCAGCGCAGGTCACTAACATGCCTCTTGATTCAACATAATTTCAAATGAGCATCTGAGTTGGTCTACACTGATAGATGTAAAGAACTTGCCTCAAGGAGACAGAAGGAGGAAAAAAAAGACTGTGAGAGACTTGGAGTGAAATATGTTCAATTTCCAGTCTGACTAATGATTAAAGTGGCTTTCAAAGAGGTGTAGGGATGAAATGGGAAGAGATCAACTTTGTCCTTGGCAGGAATTAATGTCTTTATAGGGTCACCCTTCTGAAATATCAGTACAACAAAATGATGACTTTTTTTTTAAAACAAAAAGTCACTTTCTTTACTATCAGTGCTATTTAAAAGCATGCTGTATCCAATATATCTCCAGGAAGTGGTCAAAACTATCATTCACATTTGTATCAGCAACACAATATTTACTTACTTATTTATTTATTTGCGATATTTGAGAGTTTTTTTTAGAAATACAAGTGTTTCTATCAAGCATATTTTCACTTCATTACTTCACTTTGTGCAGTTTGGAAGGTAATGGAACTCCCCCTACTGTCATTGTGCGGTCAAGAGTGGAACCAACACATCTGAGTGGACACATTTTGCTGTGAACATCATATCCATTTGGGCATGTGTGAGCGTATGTTGCATTGTAATTCATGGGAAATGTTATTGAAAACTAAGATGGAAGTTGCAAAGGGTTTGCCATGTTCTTTAGGTATACACACACACACACACACACACACACACACACACACACACACACACACACACACACACCACACACACACACACACACACACACACACACACAAGAGCAGATAGCAGACACCAAAGCTCCCTGAGGTGAAGCAATGTGGCAGTAATTTGTAAGCGAGTGGGTTCTTGTCCTGAAAATCACTTCACTGTGCAATCACACACATCACAGATATGTCATATGTGCATGTCAGTGGGGTGCAACAGTGTTTATCATGGCTGTACATTAATATTGCCATATTGTTTGTCATATGTATTACTTGAATGAGCACATGTTTGTGTGTGCGTGCGAGAGTAGTGCAGCGGATAACTGAAAAAAAATGCTTCAAATGGTGATGCAAGTACCAAATTTGGCACACATACTCCTTAGACATTACTCTTTTAAAAATGCCGGGTACCCACGTGAACTTTCAATAGGTGGCCAAGAAGGGGTCAATTGAAGTATATTACACGGGGGTCAAAATTTAAAAATGCTCCAATCATATTGAAAGGTATTCCATATTATTTGTCTGATCATAAAGATTCCAAAAAGGTATAGTTTGGACTATCTGTGAATGAACGGTCTGGAGTTATGGGGTAAAAACAGCAAGAACTCCAATTTTGGTAAAAAGTGGTGCAAATTACTGGTTGAGCTAATAGGATTAATAAATGGAGTAGTTTTGACTGTGTTGCGTGCTTGGTTTGCAAAGTAAAGGTTAAACAATATCAGCATCCATTGGATTCTATGACATGTGACATATGCTACCCTGTAACATGATAACTAAGCATGATACATGATGCAAACTATTCCTTTTTAAAACCGTATTCACCCAACTAATAATTTGCATCACTTTTTACCAAAACTGGAGCAACTTATCTTTTGACCCCTGTACAAATTGAAATTGACCTTGTCACTGTTCTTGCTATTTTTACCCGATAACTCCGGAACATTCATTAACAGATAGTCCAAACTATATCTTTTTGGAATCTTTATGATCAGACAAATAATATGGAATACCTTTTAATATGATTGGAGCATTTTTAATTTTGACCCCTGTGTAATACCTCAATTTGACCCCTTCTTGGCCGCCTATTGAAAGTTCACGTGGGTACCCGGCATTTTTAAAGAGTAATGTCTAAGGAGTATGTGTGCCAAATTTGGTGCTTGCATCACCATTTGAAGGATCCCTCAGTAAATATTCACTTATCTGCTGCACTACAGTGAGAGAGATAGAGAGTTATGTGTCGACGCAGATTGAGGAGCGAACCTGCGTCAGACAGGACCCAGCACTAAAAATAACCAAGAAGCGGTTCCATCAACAAAAACAATTTATTTTTCACCTGTGCCTAAATAATCATACAAAAAACCCCAACCCAATGTCCTTCAGGAGGAGTGACTGCTGGCACCCTCTCCAGTGTTCACGGGGAGAGAAGTCCGATGCTCCTGGACTCACTACCAACAAACAGACACCCCCCAGGTGGACACGACAAACTGACTCTCGAAGCACAGAAGATGTGAGGCACGTTAGCTATTATAGCAATTTCTTTCACAGAACACATGCTATCAGCAACACATCAAGGTTTATACTTTTTATCTTTATGCACATGAGCAGCTTCTCACAATAAGTAGAGGATCACTTATCTTGCACGCCACAACAGTGAGAAGCAAGCCACACCATTCTCATCACAATTTCACGTATACTATGTAGCAAAACATCAAGTTATTATCTACAATTAATCCAACAGTTAATTACCTTTACTGTGTGCTGACAGCATGTGTCCTCACCCTTCCTTGCTTCACAGGCTTAATGTGTCAAACCCAGGTGCGGTCCTCAGCGTCTCACAAACGAACATCACAAGGTCGAGTTCCCGGCAGTTCTGCTTGGCTCACACCTGCCTTAAAAGCAGAACGCCATCCAATTATCTGCTACAGCTGAAAGTCTTTAGGGCTGCACGTGAGCACCAGTCCCAGGTGCCTCACATGATATTGACGAGGGTGAGGATTCTTCAGCCAGCACCTTCTTTTCCACAGACAAATCAGCTTCCATGCCACCTGAGGAGCAAAGAAAAGAAAACAACACCAAAACCTCCAGCCACACCCCCCGACACACAACAGAGATCCTCTAATAAACGTGAATTCTTTTTTGTTTTTTAGATTTTTGCAAATTTATTAAAAATAAAATCAGGAAGGAATCACATGTGCATAAGTATTCACAGGCCTGTATGGTAGAGTGGCCAGATGGAAGCAACTCCTTAGTAAAAGGCACATGGCAGCCCATCTAGAGTTTGCCAAAAGACACCTGACCACGAGAAACAAAATTCTCTGGTCTGATGAGACAAAGATTGAAGTCTTTGGTGTGAATGCCAGGCATGTAATTTGGAGGAAACCAGGCACCATCCCTATAGTGAAGCATGGTGGTGGCAGCATCATGCTGTGGGGATGTTTTTCAGCAGCAGGAACTGGGAGACTAGTCAGGATTGAGGGAAAGATGAATGCAGCAATGTACAGAGACATCCTGGATGAAAACTTGCTCCAGATCACTCTTGACCTCAGACTGGGGCAACGGTTCATCTTTCAGCAGGACAATGACCCTAAGCACACAGATATAGCACCAAGATATCAAAGGAGTGACTTCAGGACAACTTTGTGAATCTCTTTGAGTGGTCCAGCCAGAGCCCAGACCTGAATCTGATTGAACATCTCTGGAGAGATGGCTGTGCACAAACACTCACCATCCAAGCTGATGAAGCTTGAGAGATGCAGCAATGAGGAATGGACAAAACTGCCCAAAGATAGGTGTGCCAAGCTTGTGACATCATATTTAAGAAGACTTCAGGCTGTAATTGCTGCCAAAGGTGCATCAACAAAGTATTGAGCAAAGGGTGTGAATACTTATGTACACGTGACTTCAAAATACATTTTTTCATGTCATTATGGGGTGTTGTGAGAATTCTAAGGACAAAAATTAATTTACACCTTTTTGAAATAAGGCTGTAACATAACAAAATGTGGAAAAAGTGAAACGCTGTGAAAACTTTCCAGATGTACCGTATAAGTAGGCAAACAGTTGTGAATGTGAACCCACTTGTGTTATGCTCTTTAAATAAATAAATACACAGCAGTGGACTTTAGACAAGCGTTTTCTTGTGATAGATTATACAATGTGTATGTGCACACCAGCTTTGCAGTGGACAACGGCTCATTTTTCAAACCATCAAACCTACATGGGCACAAGTGGCATCGTGAACTAGATGATGAGGTCAGTTGGTGTAAAACGGACAGCTGGGTCAGGTGGAAAATAACAATGACACAAGGCACTTTTTTTTCTACAATGCAATTCATTTTTCTTATCCAATGTATCTGATAACAGCTAAACATGTCATATATTTATTTATATTCAGCTTTGGTTCTGCTCACAAGGTTTTTAGCCCACGTTGTACGACTGTGTTCATTTGAACAAAAATATGCAAAACCCACTTTGATTTAATTAACTTGCACCAATGAGATATTTACTTTGAGGAATATTTGTGTCATAATTTACACACTGTGCAGGATTCAAAACAGCCTTTAATTTTTAATCATCTTTTGATCAGTAATTTTCAAAGCTGCACTCACGCTGACCACAATGAACATCAGCGTTGCCCGACTGACATAGACTTAGCTCCTGCAGAGTCTGGCGGACTTTGGTGTTGGTTGATGCTAATCAACTTTTCACTCTCTGTCACCAAACACGGGGTTAATTGTCAGAACATGAATGGAGCAAGTGTACGCTGCCATTTCATAGGGGTTTTTAAGAATCTGTTATGTCAGCCAACGCCAGCCACTTCACGTCATAGAGTGAATGGGCCCTAAATATACACAATAAGACAGTATGCATTCAGTGAAAGAAGTATTCACCCAGATGCTGTTACACATGAATACATTAATTATCTCAATTCTATACGTTAGGTTTGAAGTGGTTGACTTGACCCATGTCAATGTGATTACAGATCACTGGAGAAATCTCTCACACAATGTTAGAGCAAAGGCAATGCGTCACATCTGCTTCTGATCCAGTCCAAGGAGCTTCATGACACAGCAAGTTTAGACCTTGATTATATAGAGTTAGGAGATAAATCTTGGAACATATTCCTGGACTGTGCCCAGCTGTCTGGCAATGAATGCTCAATTATTCATCTGTCTCCTGAGGTGATATCACTTATAGCAACATGTCAACTGTGTCCTGTGTGCTGACAATAGATGGAAGTTATTGCCACATTTAAATTCAGAAGCTCACTCAGAAGCTCAGTAAAAAAGTGGCTCCATCCTCTACTGGTGCCACTAAATCACTGTGGTCCTCTTTGGATTATAAACCCATGCCACCATTAACTGCACAAAGTCCAATGTTGTCTATTTTAAGAGACATTGCTGACTTTCACATTTTAATCAACTTCAACTTCTGTTCTGTGTGTTTATACAAACATTTGAGGTCTGAGTTCAATAAGATTTGTATAGCTCATCTCATTGTAGCATAAGCTACAGAATCACCAATAATCATTAAATGACTTTGGGGAAAACCCAGATTCTTGCAGGGTGCAGGGTATGCTTTTGTATCTTCTATATTTGTATGTGGTTGGACATAGTTGCAGATAATACAATGACAATCGGGATGGAGAGGGGAGACCTTATCTATCTACTAGAGGGGTGGTCTTTAATTAGCATTAGCTGTAATGTTAGCTTTACATAGCTATTGTTAGTTAAACTGCAACTGAAGGCAAAAATTAGAAACTAGCTAAAGGGTATATTCATCTATTGACACCTCTGCACAATCCAAATGTGAAACTCTGAAGGCAAGAAAGTGAAGTGTGTTCAACAAACTGGACAGCAATATTGTACTTGGCTTGTGTCATGGTCTGGATTTTGCAATGACAGGAGTGAGACAGGTAGATGAGATGTTCAATTCAGGACAAGAAAAGGTATGGTCCACTTTAAATGGTAAATGGACTGCATTTATATAGCACTTTTCCATCTGAATCTGACGCTCAAAGCACTTTACAATTATACCTCACATTCACCCCGATGTCAGGGTGCTGCCATACAAGGCGCTCACGACACACCTGGAGCAATAGGGGATTAAAGGCCTTTCCCAAGGGCCCTTAGTAATTTTCCAGTTAGGCGGGGATTTGAACCCATGATCTTCTGGACTCAAGCCCAACACATTAACCACTAGACCATCACCTCCCCCACCACTTTAGGAGTGTCTGAAATTGCATTACAGCATTCCAGGCATTAATTTGGAAAATATATTAAAAATATTTTGAGGTTCTAAAGCCCCAGAGTGAATTGAAAGTGTCCCAAACTGTTGTTGTTGTTTTTACCAGTGTGTGTGTGTATGTGTCTGTTACAGTGCCCCCTGGAATTTGAACCATAGTTGGACTGGTAATTCCACATCATTTTGAACTGAAGATTTTGAACTTGAAGATTTTCGCCTTCCATTTGTTTGCTGCCATGTCATCAAATCCTCTTTATTAAGTCCTATGGAACTTGCAAGTCCTTTTGTTATCTGTGAGTAGGGACCCCAGATGATACCCAGCTTGGATCGTTCATCATTCCTGTCACTTATCCCTCCACCCTCCTAACTGCCCCAAAGCTCATATCCCAGCATGCATATTCACAGAAGCTGGTGTCTCTTCAGAGGCAACCAAATTGCCTAACCTTGTGCCTCTCTTTACCTAGTCAATATTAAAATGGGCTAATAAAGAGAGGCAAGATTCCCCCATGGTGATGGCTCCCCAGGGACCCTTAACTAATTAAAGGGCTGCCCCTTCCAATGAACAATAATCACTCAAGATTTTGTGTTCACAAATATATGACATTTTACAGTGGGCTGGTTTCTCTTCTTAAGAATCTAAGAAGGTAATGTTCTCATTGCTATAAAAAGCACTTTTACTTGACACTTTTATTTAAAATTACGTTTTCTGGTTGTATTCATGAAACTCCATTATTCCGTCCACCAAGGAGATTGTTGTGACCATGTGAAAATTGGCAATTGGTTTGTTTGTGTCAAAAAGATAAAAATGGATTTTGGAGAAATTCGGTCTAGTGCTAGGCCTTATTTGAAAGACGAGTTGATTAGATTTTGAAGCAGATGTGGATAAATTTCAAATCAAATCAAATCAATTTTATTTATATAGCGCCAAATCACAACAAACAGTTGCCCCAAGGCGCTTTATATTGTAAGGCAAAAGCCATACAATAATTACAGAAAAACCCCAACGGTCAAAACAACCCCCTATGAGCAAGCACTTGGTGACAGTGGGAAGGAAAACTCCCTTTTAACAGGAAGAAACCTCCAGCAGAACCAGGCTCAGGGAGGGGCAGTCTTCTGCTGGGACTGGTTGGGGCTGAGGGGAGAGAATCAGGAAAAAGACATACTGTGGAAGAGAGCAGAAATTTTGATTAATAATTTTGATATTTAAATTTTTGAAAAAGAACCCCCCTGCTTTAGGACATTTAAGTTGAGGCATGACTGGCCTCAGTGGAGGTATGAACTTTCTTCGTTCCTTTTATGAATACATTAAGTTCATTTATGAAATGAACTCCAGTCACAAAAATCTAGATGCCACAAAGAATACTAGAGGCTGGCTGCCTCCAAGACTTCCACCCACCTCCTAGCAATGGTATAGTTCACATCTAAATATACGTAGTGATCAAAATAGTTAGAACAACATCAAAGTCATTCACAGGTTTATTGGCACAGATATTGTCCACATATTGTGTAAAGCACGTGTGTTTCTGGTGAGAAGTGAACACCCTGGGTCATTGTAAATGGCTTCGGTGTGAAACATCTGAGATTGGCACGTCCAGTGGTGAAGGAAGGCCAGTGGGTGGCTGAAAAAGAGCCACTCATCTCTCTGCCCTAATTGCCATGAAAACTCCATCTCTTTGGGTTTAAGGAGAGGCAGGAGGCGGGGGACTGGTTCCCTTTGAGAGGTTTTGTTAAGCTGGCCCAGGTTTCTCTTGCTCCTGCCCCTAAGGGGGGCAGGAGAGGTGGGCTGCAAAATGGACACCAGATGGAAGAAGCATAATAGACAGAGAGAGAGAGAAGAAGAAAAAGGAGAGGAGGGGGCTTAGCATGAAGGATGATGGATCCGCATGCCAAACATGGTCCCATTCCAAGGTGTCAAACAGCAATGATTTGCTTTCACAGTACAACCGTGGAAGGTGCCTGCTCACATTTGTAGGGGATGTGCAAGACATTATGTGAACATGCATTCACTCAACTTCTTTGAGATTGATGTCCTACTTTACTGCATTATGGACAGTAACTTTGTATATTTGCTCAGGTGCTGTTCTTAACTAGCCCTGTGGCCGACTGGCTGCCTGTCCAGGGTGTACCCCCCGCCCCAATGCTTACTGTGATAGTCTCCGGCTCCCCAGTGACACTTAATTGGAATATGTGGGTATACAAAATGAATGAATGAATGCACTTCACAATAAATGTGAGTCACTTGTATTTTACTTAAAGGCAAGCAAGCAACATATGTGTTAGTGCTTCACACCACGTGTTGACTGTAGCCTTTAAATACAACCCTGAAAATCAGAAAAGGCTGGGGCAATAGGGCACGCAGTCTCGTTTGAACCCTGCCTGATATCACGGGATTTGAACACTTACGGGGACCTACGCTGCCGTTGTGCAATATATACACAGCATAACTTCACATGGATAAATAGTGTACTGTTTTGTTTTTGGCTGAAATCACAGAAGCAGTCACAAAAAGTGCATGGTTTTTTTTTTTGGTTCCCAGTGGAAAAGGGAAGACAAAGCGAGTGGGAGACATTGTATCGGTAAGTGTTAGCCTACACAGCTAACCCGAGTAGCTCCGTATTCTTGCCTGCAAAACCGCCTTGACACGTTTGAGCTCCGGGTCATAAACAAACCACAACACATGTTGGCTTTCCACTGCATCGTCACATTTCTTTGCATTTTCACTTTGTTTGTGTTTAATTTGCCCCAAAACCCATTGAAAATGCCATGGTTTTCCCCCCGGAAGTAGAGAAATTATGTCATATGCATCATATTTTACCCCTTTCGTGCCCGTCCTCAAACGAGACCGCGGTACCCAATATGTGAAAAAACAAAATAACAGTGATTCTTACATTTGCTTTGATTTATGCTTCATGACAGACAATATTAACCCAAGATATTTCACATTTTGTAAGGTCCATTTTTGCATTTCAGGAATGAATCACAGTTCACAGTTTTTTTTTTTGCCAGCTTGCACTCGGCCGAGACGGATGCACTTTTCTCTTCTCCCTCCCTCCTTATCTTTCCTGCTTCTGTGGTGTGTTGTCTGTGAGGCTGCAGCTTTGCTCTTCTGGAAAATGACAAAAATGGATCTGTTAAAGTGGTCTTTGAACGCAATTGACACTATTTTTTCTACAAGACATTTGGGGGCGGAGGACCCGACCTGTCCTGCCGGGACGCATGTGATGGGTTACGTGATGGACTCGTGGAGGAGATGGCAGGTCATGTGCCTTTACATGCTTTCTGTGGAGGACGTCGAAGATGTGTATATATTTGGCTTGGTGGTGACCAGCTTTCTGCTGTGTGGAGCGGGTATGGTGCTGGTTTACTGGAAAATCAAGAAAGTGGAGGCAGCTTTGATTGGGCCATCCAGACTGCCCTACATGATTGATTCGATTGGGAAGGCAGTGGCTGCGCAGTCGGCGGGTGTTAACCGCACGCTGGAAAACATCTCGGGCAGGATTGCAGCTCTGGAAACCCGCTTTGACTGTCTGTAAAGACCACATTCTACATTCAGATGCATTGAGAGCCACTCTGTTCTCAGAACTGTGGAATCTTTCAGGCGTCTGCTAATCTGGATATTCATTTGGCCTCCCCAAAACACAGCTGCACTCCAAGGCCGCTGTGATAAAAAACCTCCTCAAGAAGATCAACACTTAAGCCTCGCTCCCTGGTCATCCCCCTCCCCTCAGCTTCTACAGCTCTGACGTTGACTGTGGACAGTGGACTGCTCAGGGCTGAGCCCCTCCCCCTCCAGGATTGTCGGACAAGGCCGTTGACGGCGCATAATAGGCTACCTCCGGAGTGTTCTGATAAACTGGACCTTCAAATCTTGGTTGTCGTCCTACGTCTTTGTTTGTCTGTGTGATTATTGTTTTTCTGTGCTGATGGGGTTTTTTTCCCTCATTGCTGCTGTGTAATGCAGCGGCTATGAGGGTTTTTTTTTCTCCTTTTTCCCTCGTGTGTGCTTTTTAATATGTGTTTATGTACCGGGCCGGCCTATGTGTGTTGTGTGTTGTGTGCCGTTTGTTATGGGTCGGTCTTGGTTTGCTCAGCCCTGCTGTTGACCAAGGCAGGGATGTACATCTGGAGCTGGTTCCTGGGCGCCTAATGGCGACTTCTGCTCCTACTGGCAATTAGGATGGGTTAAATGCAGTAGACACATTTCATTGTGCAGGGAACATGTTCTTTTGTGCATATGACAATAAAATTCTTTTGAATCCTTTGAATCCTTGAATCCTTTGAAATATGTTGGGAAAGGGTAATTTCGGGCTTGTAGTGTTGTAAACAAAATTAATAATGATTTTATTTCAAACATGTAATGCCAACCTGTGATTGTAATCATGATTTGGTACAAAGGCAGTATCTATGAATGGCTGAGTCTTTGAGGAGCAACCATGGGCAAAGGATCTCCAGTTTGTCAACAAATGCATGAGAAACTTAATGAAATGTTTAAAAACAATATTCTTCAAAGGAAGTCTGGAAGGAATTTACATATTTCTCCCTCTACATTGTATAATATCATTAAATGATTCAACGAATTTGGAGGAATTTCAGTGTGTAAAGGGGAAGAGTGCAAGCCAAAGCTAAACACCCATGAGTGAAGATTATGGGTGGATAATGGCACTGCATCAAGAACCTTCATTCATCAATAGCTGATATAACTACATGGACAAGGGATTATTTTGGGAACACTTTGTCAAGCAAGACAACATGGAGTTACATTCAAAATGCCTTGTATTAAGCTGTGCAGAAGTGATGACTTGCCCCAGTCAAATGTTCTATGCAATGCTTAATTCAGGTTTTACTTATGTTTTTTTTTTTTTGTATATTTTGTCCCACATTTGCCCACATACTATGCATCATGTTTCTCTGCACAGTTGTGTCTGTGTCTGTTCTGCACTGGACTTGAAATCACATCTTCAAGCATTAGAGGCAGATGATGCAAGAAAGACAACAACCCCCAAAGGCTTTAGCACCTTTTGTTAAAACATTTTGGTGTCTGAGGTTTATTTGGTTTGGTAGCTCAGTGGAATAAGGAATTGGGTTACCAATATGTAGGCCTGAGTTCGAGTTCCTCAGATAAGACACTTCATGTGCAATGTGTCAGTCCACCCAGCTGTAAGTTGGTACCAGCCTTGGCCAGGGAGGTAAGCTGGAGGTAAGATGCTTCCACTCATGTGCTTCACACTGCAGAATCCAAGAATAAACATGGGCACTAATGGGTCTTGGGGCCTGTATAGGAGTTGTTTTTTCTTTCTAAATTCTTTATGTGCAAAAAGTTTTAGGTTTTGCTACTAGTTCTTTATTTTTTATATTCTGTTTTATGTAATCAATCAGGTTAAAGGCACAGAGTGTAGGATTTAGAGGGTGTTTATTAGCAGAAATGGAATATAGCATGCATAGCCACTTGTTCATTAGTGTAGAATTACCTAACCCTTTTCATATGAGTCCTTCATATTTACATGGGGTCAAGCCCCCTCATGGAAGCCGCCATGGTGCACTGCTATGTGGATACAGTAGCCCAAAAGGGCTTCCAGTGAAGCAGAAAGACTGTAGAAAAAGGGCATATTACCTGTTTTTGCTCCCCTGCACACTGTCTGTTTGTTGCTGTGCAGACTAAGTTTTGAGAACCATCATTTGTGCAAAATGAAGGATCATATTGCTTATCACAAAAGAAGGCAAAGGTGCATAAATCTCCATAGCCAAAGAAGAGAAAATGTGAAGAGAAACAAAATCGTGATGAGCGATAGGCTAAGTGCAATCTGCATCCTCACCAGTAGATGCCACTACATCTTACACATTGTAGCTTTATCTTTATGTCCAATGATTTTTGGATTCAGTCCGTTTACATGTAGATTACCTTTGTACTCAATGAATTTGGATAACTATGTGAGCTTTCCATTTAGTTGTATATAAGCAGAGTAAAGTCCACTTCTAAGCTGCTCAGGTGCCATCACCACAGGTCTGATGTGGGTCCAGGTTGGCTCTTTTTCTGTTGTCTCGAATTTGAGTTTAAGTTGATAATAATCACAGAATGGCACTGTGAACTGTGAAGCAATTAAAGCAGGAACAAACATCTTGATTTTTCCAGCCATGCTGCACCTGCTGTGTTATTTCAAGCCAATTTTATGGGACTTGAACAGCGATGGCACAGTTAACCATGCAAAGCTGTGCATTTGCATGACAGAGACAGTGGTGAAAATAAATTGATAGGACCTAAATTGAGAGAGAAAGGCGGACAATGGGTTCAGTTCGTTGTGCTCTCTGTTAATCATTTCTCAAACCCTTCTGGCATCAATAAAACAGAATGAAAGAATATAAAAGAACAATTTGGGCTGCCCCAGCTGTGAATAACCAACCCATCACGCCAAACAATGCCTCAGTCACGGTTGCTATAATTCCGCTTGTGATCTCAGACACGCCCCCTCTCTGGTGCCACATCTTTGTTAAAGTCATCCGTCAGACATATCATTTTCATTTCCACGCCCCTCCTGCATGGCCAGATGGTTAAAATCCATAATTTACCTTATAAGAAGACCCCCTGACTCCCCACTTCCACATCCTTCCATGCTATGACAGTACTCTCACCGTGGCTCATTACTGGCCAGTGGTAGCCCACCCTCTTAGCTAATTAAGCTCAGCTTTGTTGAGCCAGTGTGCAATAGCTTAGTGAGCAGGGAGGAGGTCCCAGCACCTCGGGAGTGTACCTGTTACTATGCCTGGCTCATCAGCCCCATAGGGGGCGGGGAGCAGGCATGACGGTGGGGGGCAGCTGGCTGGTCTGCACTGGCACTTACAGAAAGGGGAGAGTGATAGTCACGGATGCGTGACACAGTTGTTTTAGTGGTCAATGTGGGCATTTAAACAGGACATACCTCAGTAGGTGTACATGCAATAACTTTATTGACTTGTTAAAATGTCTTTATTGTTCTTGGAAACCACAGCCAGAAATCACGAGCTGCCTACAGGAATCACGTCAATACTGCTTTTATCATTTCTTTTCTCCACACATGATGAGTGGTCTTGGTCTTCTTTTACGTGATCTATCCACCTCCACTTTATCTTTCACATCATTCTCTTCGCCCATTCGACCCGTGAACTATTCTAATCACTAATTTATCAACATAACTCATTGTCTGTTCTCACGTCCAAAGCACTTCCAAGCTAATTTCAGGCACTTTTTTTTTGTTATATCGCTTTTACTTTCTTGTTGTACTTCTCAGTCTCTAGTTTTATAACACCACACAACCATCTCAGCATTTTCCTTCCTGCCACATCAAACCTTTTCTCCTGCACTCCCGTCTCTGCCCATGTCTGGGGCTCATACGTTAGTGCTAATTCTACCACTGTTTCATATATCTGAACCGTAAGCCTTACCTTGATTATGCTGGGAACATCAGCTGGTTCCATGTGTCACTGCTTCCACCATACTGCAGAACCACATTGGATCCTGAATGGTAACAACTCAGGTAGACAAATGGTCCATCCCTGCCTCTCAAAAGTAGGCATCTGTCTGCAGAAGCCAGATGAAATGTAGACACCTTGTTGGCCTTTTCCAATTGCTTGGATACATGACGCTGAGGCACCTGCATGCTGAATCATGCACAGAGAGACGTGGTGGATGGACAAAAACTCATAGCTGACATGCTGTCACAATGCAAGTGGTACGAATCATCTCAGTCTCTCTAAGTAATTGTTCATTTGACACAAAGTCATTCCAGTGGTGCCTAAGGATCCTCTGAAGATAGCTAGTTGTAAAGACATGTCGTCCTCACCTCAGCTCACTGGTTAATGTGGAACTCTCACAACCATACAGTTAGACAGAAAGCACCAAGACACTAAAAACTTGGACTTCTGTTCTCCTGAAAGGTCATAAGTACTTCCATAAGCTTTACTTATCACAATCACAAAGGCTGAGGACCCAGAGCCAAGAATCTCACTGCCAAGATAAGTGTGTTTACAACTTTGGCAAATACACGGCAGCATGCAGATACACCTTTAATGGCTAAGTCCAGGACGTTATTGAAAGCATAGATAGTATTGATCCAAAATAATCACAAACCCAGACACTCAGGTTCCTCACCCAGCATCTCAAGTGCTGCAATCATGGTATATTATACAATGATTCCACAAAAGTTACAGCATCATCTGCAACGTAAAGGTCAGGAAATCTTACGTCGTCAACAAAAACACCTAATTTGCTGGTTTCCACAACTCTTCCATACAACCAGCCTATGCAAGTACTGAATAGTGTAGGAGTCACAACATAAGGCAATTGTAGTAAATAAATACTGCAAACGACAAAAAGTATATCAAAACTTTGGGTTCGGTATTTTTAAGACTAACTGACATGAAAAAAAGACCTTTAAAAATATATACTTGTAGATTATTCTAAACTGCTGGCACATGGTGCATCTCAAAATATTCAGAAATGTTTTTTTAGTCTACAAGTGCATGGACCTTTCCCTAATTAAGATGCAATAATAAATGTTTGACAGACATATGACATGAGGGTGTTCAAAGTTGTGAAAGTACATGAGCTAAAGCCACCAATCAAATGACAAGGATCCACTCAGCTGTTATACAATATTTTATTACAAACACCTGGAATAACGCGGCTTGTTGTGCAGTGAAGCGTCCCATTGGATCCTCTAAGATATCTCTGTGGCAGTATTTGCACTGAGTGAAACTCTTGTCGGATTTAATGTTGCATGCTAATGGTGTTAGCACTTTTAGCTGCTGTCGGTAGCTTCACGTTATGTCCACTTAATGTACGATTACTGAGAAAATACGCGGCTCATAACACTTAATGTTCACAGCAAAATAAACTGTTAGGAGAATCATCACACAGTCTCCAAAACGATGATTTAATAAACACCCAAAAGGAGGTTAGGTGGCTCCAAAACTAAGAGAGGCATCTTTCATCACACATAGAGCCACTCAGACTCCACCACTTTATGCAATAATAAGTTTGACGTTTCGCATCTGTATACATTGTGATGTACAGAACATAGCCCAGACATGGGTCTCTATTGAAAACCAATGGTGGACGTTGCACAGGCTCTGTCCAGTTTATACAGCGGATACAGTAAGTATTGAACATGTCAGCATTTTTCTCAGTAAATATATTTCTAAAGGTGCGAATGACATGAAATTTTCACCAGATGTTGGTAACAACACAAGTAATCCATACATGCAAAGAAACTAAAACAAACAATGACATAAATTATGTGTAATAAAATGGAATGACATGGAGGAAAAAGTATTGAATACACTTCCTGAAATGTATTTAATACTTCGCAGGAAGCCTTTGTTGCTAATGACAGCTTCAAGACACCTCCTGTATGGAGAAACTAGTCGCATGCCTCATTCAGGTGTGATTTTGACCCATTCTTCCACACACAGTCTTCTAATCGTGAAGGTTCTGCAGATCTCTTCTATGAATTCGGCTCTTTGTCCTTTCCATAGATTTTCTATTGGATTCAAGTCAGGTGATTGTCTGGGCCATTCCAGTAGCTTTATTTTCATTCTCTGAAACCAGTTGAGAGTTTCCTTGGCTGTGTGCTTGGGATCATTGTGTTGCTGAAATGTCTACCCTGGTAGATTTTTATTTTTTTTTTAATCAAGAATCTCTCAGTACATTTTTCCATTCATCCTTATTTCAATTATATGACATTTGCCAGTGCAATATGCTGAAAAACAGCCCCACACCATGACATTCCCTCCTCCAAACTTCACTGTTGGTATGGTGTTTTTGGGGTGATGTCTAGTGCCATATGACCTGTAAACATGGTTTGTATTGCAGTGTTCGCTCGTCTTTGCACAACGTCCCGTCATGTACGCGACTGATGCTAGTAAGATAGCTTATGTGATTAATTTGCTTCGCGGCAAGGCACGCGCTTGGGCTACAGCGCTCTGGGAGCAAAATTCACGGCTCCTTCTGACATATGATGGGTTTGTGAGGGAGTTCAGAACAGTGTTCGATCACCCAAATAGAGGAGAGACCGCTTCAGCCGTGCTGCTGTCAATGAGACAGGGGCGCCGGAGCGCAGCTGCTTATGCAGTCGACTTCCGCATCGTGGCTGCGAGGTCCGGCTGGAATAACACTGCCCTCCGCGCCGCCTTCGTAAACGGACTGTCGTTGGTCCTGAAGGAGCTCCTGGTGGCCAAGGACGAACCGCGGGATTTAGACGGGCTTATTGATCTCGTTATACGATTACACAATCGGTTAGAAGAACGCCGTCGGGAACAAGACGAAGGGCGTGGCCGGGCACGCGCCGTCCCTCTCCCTTCCGGTTCCGACCGAGTTCCGCCCTCCCCATGCTCCACGGCCTCTACGCTCCGTGTGGTGACAGCTCCCCCTGTTGACGAAGCTATGGACACGAGCAGGGCCACATTTAGGGCACCAGATAGACAGAGGAGGCTGGCCCGCGGAGCGTGCTTTGTTTGTGGCTCAATAGAGCATCAAGTAAGGGACTGCCCCGAGCGGTTAAAACACCAACGCCCGCCCCTAGACACTGGGTTAGGGGTGGGCCAAAACATTCATGTAGGACACACCCATATTGCCACACGACTCCCAGTGACAATCCTTTATGAGGATTTAACCCTGAAGGCCCCAGCACTGGTGGACACGGGCTCTGAAGGGAATCTGTTAGACAGCAGATGGGCCAGGGAGGTAGGGCTCCCTCTGGTGGCGCTTACCTCGCCTGTGCAGGTGCGGGCACTAGATGGCTCCCTACTCCCTCTAATCACACATAAGACACCACCAGTAACTCTGGTGGTGTCAGGAAATCACCGGGAGGAGATCGAGTTTTTTGTGACTCCTGCCACCTCCCGCGTGATTCTAGGGTTCCCCTGGATGTTAAAACACAATCCCCGGATCGATTGGCCGTCCGGGGTAGTGGTTCAGTGGAGCGAGACCTGCCATCGGGTATGTTTAGGTTCCTCGGTTCCTCCCGGTTCCCAGGCTAAGGAGGAGGTCAGAGTCCCGCCCAATCTGGGGACGGTGCCGGTGGAGTACCATGACCTTGTGGATGTGTTCAGTAAGGATCTGGCGCTCACCCTTCCCCCCCACCGTCCGTACGATTGTGCCATTGATTTGGTTCCAGACGTTGAGTTTCCGTCCAGCAGGCTGTACAACCTCTCACGACCTGAGCGTGAATCAATGGAGACCTACATCCGGGACTCTTTAGCCGCCGGGTTGATCCGGAATTCCACCTCCCCGATGGGTGCAGGTTTCTTTTTTGTGGGTAAAAAAGACGGCGGACTTCGTCCATGCATTGATTATAGGGGACTGAACGAAATCACGGTTCGTAATCGATACCCGTTGCCCTTGTTGGATTCAGTGTTCACGCCCCTGCATGCAGCCCAAATATTCACGAAGCTAGATCTTAGAAATGCGTATCACCTGCTTCGGATCCGGAAGGGAGACGAGTGGAAGACGGCATTTATCACCCCCTTAGGTCACTTTGAGTACCTGGTCATGCCGTTCGGCCTCACAAACGCCCCCGCGACGTTCCAAGCATTGGTTAATGATGTCTTGCGGGATTTCCTGCACCGATTCGTCTTCGTATATCTAGACGATATACTCATCTTTTCTCCGGATCCTGAGACTCATGTCCGGCATGTACGTCAGGTCCTGCAGCGGTTGTTGGAGAACCGGCTGTTTGTGAAGGGCGAGAAGTGCGAGTTTCACCGCACTTCTTTGTCCTTCCTGGGGTTTATCATCTCCCCCAACTCCGTCGCTCCTGATCCAGCCAAGGTTGCGGCGGTGAGAGACTGGCCCCAACCCACTAGCCGTAGGAAGCTGCAACAGTTCCTCGGCTTTGCAAATTTCTACAGGAGGTTCATTAAGGGCTACAGTCAGGTAGTTAGCCCCCTGACAGCCCTGACCTCACCAAAAGTCCCCTTCACCTGGTCGGATCATTGCGATGCCGCGTTCAAGGAGTTGAAACGACGCTTCTCGTCTGCACCCATTCTGGTGCAGCCCGATCCTAGTCGCCAGTTAGTGGTTGAAGTGGACGCCTCGGACTCAGGGATAGGAGCTGTGCTTTCCCAGAGCGGGAAGACCGATAAGGTCCTTCATCCGTGTGCCTATTTTTCCCGCAGGTTGACCCCGGCCGAACGGAACTATGACGTCGGCAATCGAGAACTCCTTGCGGTGAAAGAGGCTCTTGAAGAGTGGAGACATCTGTTGGAGGGAACGTCCGTGCCATTCACGGTTTTCACTGACCACCGGAACCTGGAGTATATCAGGACCGCCAAGCGGCTGAACCCCAGGCAAGCCCGCTGGTCACTGTTCTTCGGCCGTTTTGACTTCCGGATCACCTACCGTCCCGGGACCAAAAACCAGAGATCGGATGCCTTGTCCCGGGTACATGAAGATGAAGTCAAAGCGGAGTTGTCGGATCCACCAGAACCCATCATCCCGGAGTCCACTATCGTGGCCACCCTCACCTGGGACGTAGAGAGAACCGTCCGGGAGGCCCTGGCACGAAGCCCGGACCCTGGAACTGGGCCGAAGAACAAACTATACGTCCCACCAGAAGCTAGGGCTGCAGTCCTGGACTTCTGTCACGGCTCCAAGCTCTCCTGTCATCCAGGGGTGCGAAGAACCGTGGCAGTTGTCCGGCAGCACTTCTGGTGGGCGTCCCTAGAGGCCGACATCCGGGATTATATCCAGGCCTGCACCACCTGCACCAGGGGCAAGGCTGACCATCGCAGGGCATCAGGACTACTCCAGCCGCTGCCTGTGCCTCATTGCCCCTGGTCCCACATCGGCCTGGATTTTGTCACGGGCCTCCCACCGTCCCAGGGTAACACCACCATCCTCACGATAGTGGACCGATTCTCCAAGGCGGCCCACTTCGTGGCCCTCCCGAAGCTCCCAACAGCCCAGGAGACAGCGGACCTCCTGGTCCACCACGTCATCCAGCTGCATGGGATTCCAACAGACATCATCTCCGATCGTGGTCCCCAGTTCTCCTCGCAAGTCTGGAGGAGCTTCTGCCGGGAACTGGGGGCCACGGTGAGTCTCTCGTCCGGGTACCACCCTCAGACCAACGGGCAAGCAGAACGGGTAAACCAGGAGGTAGAACAGGCCTTGCGCTGCGTGACTGCCGCACACCCGGCGGCCTGGAGTACCCATTTGGCCTGGATCGAGTATGCCCATAACAGCCAGGTGTCTTCAGCCACCGGCCTCTCCCTTTTTGAGGTGTGTCTGGGGTATCAGCCCCCGTTGTTTCCGGTGGTTGAGGGAGAGGTCATTGTGCCCTCGGTCCAGGCCCACCTACGGAAGTGCCGTCGGGTGTGGCGTGCCGCCCGTTCTGCTTTGCTAAAGGCCCGGACGAGGGCAAAAGCCCATGCAGACCGTCGGCGGACCCCGGCCCCTGCGTATCGGCCAGGGCAGGAGGTGTGGTTATCCACAAAGGACATTCCTCTCAAAGTGGACTCCCCCAAGTTACAGGACCGTTACATCGGCCCTTTCAAAATCCGTAAGGTCATCAGTCCAGCCGCAGTGAGGCTTCAGCTTCCGACCTCACTGCGGATCCATCCTGTGTTTCATGTGTCCCGAATCAAACCACATCACACCTCACCCCTCTGTACTCCGGGTCCGGCGCTGCCTCCTGCCCGGATCATCGATGGCGAGCCGGCTTGGACGGTACGCCGGCTCTTGGATGTCCGTAGGATGGGCCGGGGCTTCCAGTATTTGGTGGACTGGGAGGGGTACGGTCCCGAAAAACGCTCCTGGGTGAAGAGGACCTTCATCCTGGACCCGGCCCTCCTGGCCGATTTCTACCGCCGCCACCCGGACAAGCCTGGTCGGGCGCCAGGGGGCGCCCGTTGAGGGGGGGGTCCTGTTGTGTGGGCCGCCAGAAGAGGAGGTACTGCTGGCCCACCACCAGAGGGTGCCCTGTCTGGAGTGCGGGCTCCAGGCACCAGAGGGCGCAGCCGCCTCACAGGAGCAGCCAGGGTGACAGCTGTCACGCATCACCTGCAACAGCTGTTACCAATCATCTGATCGGCAGGGGTACATCAGCAGGACGACGTCTCCACCTCTTTGCCGAGATATCGTTCTACCTGGAAGGTAACGTACTCAGCTGACTGTTTGACAGTGATCTTTTGTGACTTTTGTGCGACTCCTTTTCCAACGAGAGGTGGAGGTAGTTTTCCTGCCGTGCAGATTGCTGGGTGCAAACGCGCCCACATTTAATTGTTTTTTTGTTCCTCGCCAGCAGTACCAGGTCCGACACGCGGAGGCAGTGGCCACCTGGGAGTTCGGGACTTGGCGGCTCCAGTATTCCCGGGGTCTGGTGGCGGAGGAAATCGTGTGGTTCCGGTTCTGCTTTGGACAGACGTCTCCTATCTTCGAGCCTGCCCACACGACACCTTTTGTGATTTGGCTTTTGTCTATTGTTGTAATCTGTTGTATTTGTTGTGCCCATTCACAACAGTAAAGTGTTGTCATTTGACCTCCTCCATTGTCCGTTCATTTGCGCCCCCTGTTGTGGGTTCGTGTACCTACACTTTCCCAACACTAATGATTAAGTTTCATGCAAACGTAGTGGTCATATGCTATACCGTTCACTAGTTATGGGGGGGGAAGAGCCCCTGGCTTCAGGAATCTCAAAAAAGCCCGGTCTAGATAGGGTTAAAATATTTAGAACTACAAATAAACTTGATTCTTGTTTATTTATTTTGCCATTCAAATTTACCATCACTACTTAAAATAAATAACTTCACAAGCCCAGGGCTTCTCAAAGTCTAGAGACTTGTTAGTCACAGCGCAGCAAATGAGGTAATTAGGCTTAGTGAGTCTGAGTGAGGTTTGACATTCAATGTGGGACAATCAAAAAACATGCTGTGGAATATCTACCAGGGACAACAGATGGAAATTAGCCAATGGCTATAATCTGTCTTGTTTACTTCACTGTATGGTGATGCACAAAAACTTGTACTGTCTAATGTGGATTCACACTTTCAATGCGAATATTTCAGAACATTCAAGGAATATGGCTATCCTAAGATTGCTACAGCAGGGGACTGTCAGCAAGGCAAATTGCAATGGTCAAAAACTGTTGTTCCATGCACTTTTCCTTGAACGCTCACGGAAAAACACAAATAACTTGGAGAAAATAGCACAGTGCCAAACCAGAGATCTTCATAGGTCTAAGGCTTTTTTCTTTTTTGTATTGATTGAGTGGTACTTTGTCTGACAAAAAATGAGAAACACTGGCCTATGGTCAAGGTCAAATCAGATCATCAACAAAAATACATTAATTATTATATAAAGGTTGAGGGGATCATTGCCATTTGATTGGTGGCTTGTATGTCACGTAACATGGATTAGTCAGACTATTTGCCATTGTGTTTCATTTGCCATGCAATAGTTCTTTTTAGCGAGCAATTTTGGTACTATATGACCACCACGCGTGAAATGACCACCACGCATGCTCACACTACCGGGGGCAATGTTTAGTGAAACATGGAGGAGTTTATTTTGCTAATTGACGGTGCAAATTCTTCTAACACACACACAAAAAACAAGAAAAACAAACAAAAAACCAAATCCACTACACTGTAAGCTGTCTGGAGGCTAGAGGTGGGGGATACTGGGAATTTTGGTATTGATCCGATACCAAGTAAATACAGGCCCAGTATCGCCGATATCGATACAGATACTTTTTCATATTTAAGTTTCATGGATCCAAAGGATCCAAAAGACCTAGGATAGAATTTCGCCAAACATTGTACATGACAACAAAATACTTTATTATCACAATCAACATTTTTCTTTAAAAAATATTACTCAACACAACTTAAAACAAAATCTCCTGAGGTAGAGGGCTGATAAACCTCAATACAAGGGTGCGCTGCTCCGTGTTGTGTGACACAGCGCAGCGCTGCTCTTACAGACAGACAGTAGACTTGGATGAATCTGTGTGCACAGCAGTCAGTGCGTCAGAAAAAAGCTTGAGTATCGATCTTTTTACACGAGGATCATTCAATATCAATACCAGCGTTGGTATCAATATTAATGATATTAGGATCGGTCCGCCCACCTCTACTGGAGGCATGAAGAGGCTGAAGTTAGGATGAAAACTTGGATTAATTTCTGACATGATTTTTCACTGGACTGAGGAAGTACACAAAGTCTTTTTTTTTTGGGGGGGAATACACAAAATCAGTGCACGGCATCACGATCTACATCATCAGAATTATTTTTCAACTATGTAACTGTTTTTCCAAGGTGACTGAGAACAATTTTGGACTCCTATTTAGAGTTCGTGTTGGACTGTTGATGTGAAAGCACCACTTGCCGAACACCAAAATGTAAGTCCCTTTTCTGTTTTTTATAAATTAATAAAATATCAAATGACAAGGATCTACAGTATTTTCGCCATTATGTACAACAAATAATGAATGTTTTTTCATTCTTTCAATGGAACCAATATTTAATGAAATATTGGTATCATTGAACTCATAAACATCCATTATTTGTATACCCTATTTCGGGAACTACATAGCATACAGAAACGGGGTTTTCTGGACAGTCCTCTGATCTCATAGGGCTAACTGATACATCAGACCTCTGACACCAGTGACGGCACGTGATGACATTAAATGAAGTCGAAAAACTAGCTGTTTTTCAGGCCGATGCTGGGTGTCTGCTGCTGTCACAGTCAACCATGCATATAAATTGTGCTATTTAGAGCCCAAAAGCCCATGCTCTATCACAAAGAAGCAGCATTTAGAGTTTATTTTAGTCTGTGAAAAATGTGTGCCGGTTAGGTGAACTGATTTTTTTTTTTTTAGGAGATTTTATATGATTTGATAAAGAGACTGACAAAAATGACAAATTCTGGTGAAGCCTCCGAGTATATTAAGATGTAACTAGTCATCGATTTTTTTTTCCTGGAAAAATGGCTCCTTTGTAGTTTGTTGTGCGCTGCACATAGCACAGTGGGAGAGCAATGAAGCACAAAAGTTTTCTCCTCCTTCAAATAACAAATAACTCATCTTTTTTTTTTTTTTACTTGCAATCAATGTGATGCAGACCTCTCCACTCTTGCAGCACAATATTTTCTTTCTCGGGTACTGATTGGAATGAACTTCAGTGTCTCAAAGGTCTACACACACACACACACACACACATACACACTGAGTTTGAGAATGTGAACCAATCTTGTTGGATACTAAGTTCTTTTTTCCAGTCAGGTCACATCAAAGTCTTGCTGCAGTGCAGTGCAAAGGGTCAGTCTTCAAGAAGCACTTGAAAATGGCGGCGCCTCGCTGTCGGACTGGCGGACTCTAACCCGAGGGAGGCAGACATGGTGTCGGGTTTAGCCAAATTACCACCATCTATCTGCTTATAATGCTAATCCATATTTAAATGAGTACTTTGCATTCATCTGCATTCATCTGAAAATAAAATAGTATGAAAATAATATTCAAATGAAATTTATATGAAATGGTGTGTGTGTCTGGGGGGGAATTCATGACATGCAAATGTCTAATAGAGATAAATGACAGGCCCAAATTCTCCTCTTTAATATCCGTGAAGTTGTGGCTAATTGTCCCTTTGTTGTGCAATTATCCAGAGTTTGCTGAGGGTTTAGCTCGTCTGAGCTGTTGGGTGCATCCATTGCTTTGTTTAACTTGATCCCCTTGTGGCCTCCTGTGTAACCTCGGCCTCTGGAGATCTGATAATCCCCTGACCAAAGCATATTGGTCTTGTCACTTCCACTTTACCCTGACCGCTACGAGTGTATGGGAATAAATAGATGTAGTGTGCAGATAACATTTGGATTTCTCATTCCCCGGAAAAGCTCGGTTTCACCCGTGATTGTGAGCGCTCTCGCTGCTTTGAAGTTGACTTTGAACTTGAGCAAATTGTGAGGAAATTGGAAGAAATGAAGAAATCAGCTGCAGGGTTTCCTGCACTTAGTGAGAAGAATGATTGGACACATCGCCCCAGAGGGAGACCATGGACATTTTGCTCAGGGAGTCTGTCCGTCTGGCCTAAACACTAAATGTACAGGACACAAGCACCAATTATACTCCTTTGGCATATGGACAGTAGCGAGCACCAAGCTCTAATGATGGACCCTGCCAACTGCTCGCCAGTCCAGGTCAGTGTCACATGATATTTATTGCCAAAAAAAAACACCCCAATTAATGCCACTTCTTTTCCTGATGGCAATCAGGATGCACAGACTGATAGGGGAGTATTATACACCTGCAGGCTGGTTGGGATGCTGCATCTGGCTTCTTGCCTGGCTTTGGCTCTTCAGTATCCAGCTGGGAGAGAGGGGTTGGGGATGCATCTGGCTGTCATTGCCCGAACTCTGAGGTCCCCAAGGGTGCAAACTGCAGTGGCAGACCCTGTAAGTGTGCATAAACAGACCAGAGCACAGATGGTCCACCCTGGGCCCGTGTATTGTCTAGCTGTTTTTCTGATGCCTGTCTGACTCCACGTGCTGGCAGCGATCTCGCTGCGGTGTTCAAGACAAGTCAGACTTTAACCGCACTTCATCTCAGCTGACATTTATCCAGGGGAATAAAAGTCACACCCTGTCATTATGCTGACAGGCAAACCAGCTCACATTGTGATGAGCTGCTGCAATGGCTGCTGCATTTCCCTGATCTCTAGTAATACTGTGAGAAATCTTGGAGTCATTTTTGATCAGGATATGTCATTCAAAGCGCATATTAAACAAATATGTAGGACTGCCTTTTTGCATTTACGCAATATCTCTAAAATCAGAAAGGTCTTGTCTCAGAGTGATGCTGAAAAACTAATTCATGCATTTATTTCCTCTAGGCTGGACTATTGTAATTCATTATTATCAGGTTGTCCTAAAAGTTCCCTAAAAAGCCTTCAGTTGGTTCAGAATGCTGCAGCTAGAGTACTGACGGGGACTAGAAGGAGAGAGCATATCTCACCCGTGTTGGCCTCTCTTCATTGGCTTCCTGTTAATTCTAGAATAGAATTTAAAATTCTTCTTCTTACTTATAAGGTTTTGAATAATCAGGTCCCATCTTATCTTAGGGACCTCGTAGTACCATATTACCCCATTAGAGCGCTTCGCTCTCAGACTGCGGGCTTACTTGTAGTTCCTAGGGTTTGTAAGAGTAGAATGGGAGGCAGAGCCTTCAGCTTTCCTGTGGAACCAGCTCCCAATTCAGATCAGGGAGACAGATACCCTCTCTACTTTTAAGATTAGGCTTAAAACTTTCCTTTTCGCTAAGGCTTATAGTTAGGGCTGGATCGGGTGACCCTGGACCATCCCTTGGTTATGTTGCTTTAGACGTAGACTGTGGGGGGGTTCCCATGATGCACTGTTTCTTTCTCTTTTTGCTCCGTATGCATCACTCTGCATTTAATCATTAGTGATCGATCTCTGCCCCCCTTCTCGGCATGTGTTTTTCCTGGTTCTTTCCCTCAGCCCCAACCAGTCTCAGCAGAAGACTGCCCCTCCCTGAGCCTGGTTCTGCTGGAGGTTTCTTCCTGTTAAAAGGGAGTTTTTCCTTCCCACTGTGGCCAAGTGCTTGCTCATAGGGGGTCGTTTTGACCGTTGGGGTTTTTCATAATTATTGTATGGCCTTGCCTTACAATATGGAGCGCCTTGGGGCAACTGTTTGTTGTGATTTGGCGCTATATAAGAAAAAAGTTGATTGATTGATTGATCATTTCCTTTGGGCAAGACATCCCCCAGCTAGGATTTCCTTACATTCGACATGCGCTAGGTGTGAGCCTGATGCATCAGCAGCTTATTTATTTGGTCTTTAAATTCTTGAATGGAAATGAGAACATGCAGTGAAGCTCCTAAAATATGCCTGAGTTTCTTGAAATTCAAGTATAATTAATTCTAGACAGCTAAATGTCAATATTCTGTGTTTTTCAGTTAAAAAAATATTGAATTAGTCAAGATGAAAGTTTTTTGTTAAGGTTTTGAGAGTCTATACACCTCTGAAAGTCAATATGGCTCTGGATGGGTGTCTTACTTCCCTAGTTAAGACCGATACCTATTAACAGTCAGATGGACTGGGACAGTGCAAATAAAGTGTCTTGTCCAAGGATACAGACAGGGAGTATAACCAAGCCTGAAATCCAGGCCTACATTGGGTTCCTTGTATGTAGACCTGTTTTTGGTTCCCAGTCAAGGTGTTCAAAGCAGTAGCAGCTGCTGGTCTGTCAAAGAGGGGAAGGTCATTGTCGGCTTACATCATAAATGTCAATTTATTTACAAGGAAATTCAAATATGTAAAATGGTCATAACTGTCCCTAGTTGCACAAGCATTTCACAATTTATATCTTTATTACATACAGTATTTTATGATGGCACAATTACCAAGTGGTTAGTGTGCTTGGTTTCAGTGCGGAAGGTTCCTGGTTGAAACCCCACTCCTGCCACATTTCTCCATGTAATGTGGAGTTGTGTCAAGAATGGGCATCTAGCATAAAACATCCAGCATAAAATGTGTGCCAGAATCAACAATGCAGGTCCACCTTGGATCTGCTGTGGTGACTCCAAGTGAAAACAAGGGAGCAGCTGAAGGGACTTAGTTTTACAAGAATATTATTAATGTTTTAAACAAAAATATCAAACATTTCAAGAAGTACATAGAACCTTTATTATTAAACATGCATAACAGAGCCTGTTTCCTGACATCGTTCAATGTTATTTTAAAGATTGGCCAGCAGATGTCACCATATGTAATAAGCAAAGTGCGCAATGCATCTGTGCATGCGTGGGTCAAACTGGGGCAAAAATTCCAACTACCAAACTCGCACCACTACCATTTAATTTCGTATACAGTAGCGTTAGCGGACTGTAAAAGTTAAGGCTTACAGGGATTGTTTCAAAGGCTTTAAGCCTTAAGCGACGCATACAATAATGACAGGTGCACATTGTGCTGTTTTCAAATGCTCAAACGGAATTTATAGGCTTGAAAGTTGGCTGAAAACACACAATTGCAAAGCTCCGCCAAGTCCACACAAAGACGGAAAGAAGAAGAAATGTGGTTGTAAACCTCCGTTCATTCTACACAATTTCCCCCCAGAAAAGAAAGATCCAGACGGACATTAAAGAGGGACTAAAATTGTAAGTTTCTTGTACACATTTATTTTGTCAATATCCTGAAACTGTGCTGAATTATAATGTGATTGATGACGCCGTTTTCGTGCATCGGCTTATGACTGTAATGTCGCGCAATGAATGACATGGCGCGTAATAATGTAATATTGACATGTTCTGTAAACAAACTGCATGCATGCACATATTGTATGTCTGTCAACTTATCAAAACAAACGTGACACCAAAGAGGTTATATGCGAGACCCACCTTCCTTGTAGTCACTGCAAAGCCAGCGGAGTAGTGATTTCTCATCCCTGCTTAGCAAATATTCTGCAATATCCACAGTTTCAGACTCTGGACTTCGTCTAACAATCTGTCAGTTGCCTTCAAGGGTTAAGAAATTTGTTTGTCTCCAACTATCAACAAGGACTGGTCATTTTCGACAGCAGCTCTCTTTTCCTCCTTCGACAGCACCAGCGGTAGTTTCTGTAAAGATGCAGCCTATGCAAGGGCAGCCAGCTCTTCTTTCCGTTTCTGTCCACTGCCGCACGTAGTCCTGGTTGTAACAGGCAATCCACGGAGCTTACCAAAATGCTTTAAATCGTCAACTTTCCAGCGGTTGAAATGATCCAAATCACAGCACTCCTCGCTGCTTTCCACCGTCATAGCATGTGGATCGGTAGCCGAAAAATTTTGCCTACCCATAATGCACTGCACGGCCCGAGATGTGCACTTCGCTTATTGTGTCAAAGCCTCAAAACATTGAACCATTGCTTCGGTTTCTCTGTCACTAATTTCATGAATAAAATGCATCAGCAACCACTAATTATTACCACCTATGCCAGGATAGACTTATAATTATGAATACTATGATGCTGTGTTGTGAACCGAGACGTTAAGCAACGTGCAACGTCCTTTAAACACTAACATACGGGCCATACTAAAATACGAAATGGAGCAAAATGGGGGCTGATAATCACAAAATGGGGGTAAATTTGGAGTCAGTCCAAATATGTTTAAATCCATTTCGTTATGTTTTACCTGTTGTGTGTTGGGGGGGCGTGGCTGGCTGTGTTGGTGTTCTTTTCTTTTCTTTGCTCTCCAGGTGGCATGAGGGCTGATTTGTCTGTGGAGAAAGTGCTGGCTGAAGAGTCCTCACCCTTATTAGCGTCATGTGGAACACCTGTGGCAGGGGCTCACGTGCGGCCTTGAAGACTTGCAGCTGGAGCAGATAATTGGATGGCGTTCTGCATATAAGTCATGTGTGATTTGAGCAGAACTGCCGGGAACTCGACCTTGTGACGTTTGTTTGTGAGACGCTGAGGACCATGCCTGGGTTTGACATATTGAGCCCGTGAAGCAGGGAAGGGTGAGGACACATGCTGTCAGCACACGCTAAAGGTAATTAAGTGATTAAGTAATTGTTGATAGTATCTTGGTGTTTTGTTACACAGTAAACTGAGACTGTGAAGAGAATTGTGCAGCTTGCTTCTCACTGCGGTGGCGTGCAGGATAAGTGATCCTCCACTTGTTGTGAGAGGCTGCTCATTTGCATAAAGTTAAAAAGAAACATTGACCTAAGTGTGTTGCTGATAGCGTGTGTTATGCGAAAGATAGAGTTGTATCTGCTGACTCACCTCACCTTCTCTTTGCTCCACAGAGAATCGGTTCGTCGTGTCCACCTGGGGGGTGTTTGGCGGTGGTAGTGAGTCCAGGAGCGCCGGGCTTTAATCCTTGCGGGCGCTGGAGAACGTGCCACTTATCACTCCACCAGAGGGACGCTTTTTATGTTTTACATTTGTAAGCACAGGTGAAAAATAAATTGTTATCTGTTGGGAACCGCCTTCTGGTTATTTTAACCGCTGGGTTCTGTCAGACGCAGGTCCGCTCCTCAACCCGCGTCGACACATAACATTACCCCCATTTTGTGATTATCAGTCCCCATTTTGCTATAATAAAAGTACTTCATTGAATAATATTTAATCATATCTGGAGTTAGTCTGGGTTATTCTGCTCCATTTTGTTACATTTTACCCCCATTTCGTGATCATCAGTCCCCATTTCACTTCATTTCATCCATTTCGTATTTTAGTATAGCCACTAACTTACTGAAGAATGAAGCAGAGAGTAACTCACTGGCTCTTCTCACATAATGTCTAATCCAGTGTGCTTGTCTGTGGGACTTTAAAACAGACCGATTTATAGCGCACGCAAAACACTTTGGCATAAATTTAAAAATGCATAAATATGCAAAAATGTGCAAACTAACTGTTACATTCCTATAGCTATCAATCAAAATGGGATTCAGCCTTTGGACTGATCATCCAATCATTGTGCAAAACTCCAGTGTCCAGGCCCACCCACAGCTCCATTCACTCCCAGAGAAGCTCAGCATCCGGGGGCGGGACAAAATCGTGGCTTTATCCAATGACTGTCGTGTTTTGTGGCAATGAAAAAAACCTTTCCAGGTAGTCCCATTGAAGAGAACAGACGCTCGGCTTCTACTGGAAAATGCATTGACCACAGACCGTATGAGAAAAATATTTATGAGAAGTTAACAAAATACAGTCAATTGATTTGTGATAAGTAGCTAATTCTGAACGAACTCGTCTTCAAGATGAACGTGTTCTAATGCATTTGTAGTCAATGAAATGATAGCAAACTGTACATATTTGACCATTTCATTTTTTGACATTTTAGGGGAAGCTGAGCTTCCCTTGCAGCCTTAGAGAAACCACCTGTAGTTCAAAGAAAACTGAAAAATTTTAAGTTTGTCTAATTACACAAATGAAACTCTAAAGCCATGAATTCCAAAATACACTGATCAGCTACAACATTGTGACTACCTGTCTAATACTGTGTTGGACCCCTTTAGCTGTTGAAACAGCCCCGACTTATCAAGGGGTGGCCTCCGCTAGAGGTAAAGTATGCTATGGCCTCTGGCACTATACTTTAGCAGCAGATACTTTATTGCCTGTAAGTTGTGAGGTGGGGCTTCCATGGATCGGATCGCATCTTGTTCACTGGTTTTCATTCCTTGGATCACTTGTGGTAGGTAGTGATGACTACAAAACTAGACCTTTGCACAACAGCAACAGTTCTTGAGATGCTCTAGCCCAATCATAGCCATCACAATTTGGGGAGGTGATGGTCTAGTGGTTAAAGCGTTGGACTTGAGACAAGGTCCTTAATCCCCTAGTTGCTCCCAGTGTGTAGTGAGTATCTTGTATGGCAGCACCCTCACATTGGGGTGAATATGAGGCATTAGTTGTAAAGAGTTTTGAGCGCCTGATGCAGATGGAAAAGCGTTATATAAATGCAGTCCATTTACCATTTATTTACAACTTAGCCCTTGTCAAACTCATTCAAATATTTAAGTGTCCACATTTTTCCTGCTTCCAACACATCAACTTCAAGAACTAAACTTAACTTAACTTGTTAACGTGCTGCCTAATACATCCGACCTAGTGACAGGTGCCATTGTAACAAGATAATAATATCAACTTCAACTGTCAGTGGGCACAATGTTATGGCTGATTGGTATAAATTAATTCATTTAAAGTATATTGTTTTTAAAAATTCCCTGTTTACACAGCAGACATAATTGTCAATTTGCCCGAAACATGAATGTCACCATTTCGACTTACGTGACCGAGGAGAATCATTAGAGAGAATTACGAGTGGCTGAGCACAGAAGCAAGTGAGAATGCAATCATACACACACTGGTGTAGTGGCACTTCACCGCTGCCTTATTATGGGTCGTGTATGGCAGAAATTAAAGAAAAAAGAGGCAATTTACTCTTGAAAATAATTGCAACAAACATTATCATCATGTAGAAGTTATGATTTAGTGTCATCTGTTTCTCCCAGTATAATCTTTTCAGGTGATGGAGAAGTTGTGAATGTTCACAGAAGAGATTTACTACAAAATCTTCTTTAATTATGGCTGTGCAGCCTATTGGCAGTACCGTATCCTATCCTTGCATGTTGTCCATACTGACCAAATAAATCCGTACGCACTGATGCAAGCAGCAGCGTGAGCAGCAGGGTGTCCGATTGCCTCAGCTGAGTTTCATTTAAAGTGAGATGTTACAATTTCACACTTGAAAATTCTGATGTCCAAGCTACTAGTGTTCTCACATCCTCAGTGACATTAGGACACTTTACAATGGATGCACTTCATTAGGTGCAGTTAAAGCAAAGTCACTCATTCACAGCTGATACTCAGACCAGAGAGGTGGCAAAAACAAATCTCTTTGAATATGTACAGAAAGGCAACTTTAAGAGTTGTGAAAAACAAAACTGGTCTTTGATTGTAACCCTGATCCTTTGATCTTGGGCTAATTTGACAGTAAAAATCAGTTTCACTTGGTTATGCAGCGCAAACGCACCCTGAGCGCATGGGGCGATTATCATCACTTAGGATTACAATTTTCATTTGATGATTTCTTAGAAATTATACTGGTCTTAATCAGATTGGAATGTTAGTAATTATGATATGATTGCATTAGATCTATAAAAAAGGGTTTAACAAATCATTAACACAACTATTATCAATCAATTTGCATGTTGTTAATGTTGTGGTAAATTGCTTCCTCTTCAAAACCCAAATGGATTGCACTTTGCCAAAGACCTAATGTTTTTTGCTTTATTATCTAAGTTTTTGCTAACTGGAATGTGATGTCCAGGTAGTACATCAAATAAGGACTACACAGTCAGTATATGGTATATAAATGTAAGTTCACACCAAGACTCATAGGTTTTCACCAATGGTTTTACAGACTTTCACCAGTTTTTGCCAGTTTTAGATACAGTAAACTGGCTAAAACTGGTTTTGGACAGATCTTTGCTGGTATTCTGGCGAAAACAGATTTTAGATGGTCTAAGACCCATGAAAGTGATCTGTAAAATACATGATGGAGATATCGAGATGAGCTGGGGGATGGCTCACTTTTTGTCAAACGACATTGTTCATTTTCTGTCTTTTCTGTTTGTTTTCAGAATGGAACTAGAGCACGGTGCTCACAGAGTGCAAACCTCCACCAACACTAGTTTCCAATTCCACAAAATTTTACCTTGGAAAACATTTTCAATGTCAATGTCCTGTTAGAAGTGACTTTTTATAAGCTAAATTAGACGTGATCAAATGCCAGGAGTATGTATTTAGTTCATGCACTTGAATTAAAGTTTTTTGTGGCGTTGCAGTTTTTTTTTCCCAACTTTTTCTGTTTCTGAATTCTTTTTCAGAAAATTTTCACAGAACATTTGTTATCTCTGGTATGCAGGATTTGTCATCGCTTTTTGGCACTTCATTTCTGACTGATAACTAGAAGATAGACAAACAGGCATAACATTGGAATCTCCATCCAATTTTGGTGGTGTAGATAAATCCATAACAGTAAAATGAGAGTGATTGAGGCACTTTTGATTGAGATATAATGCAAAATGCACATTAAATGGGTTTTTCAATATTAAATTCAAAAGTCCACAAAATACACATTCCGGATCAGATCTGGATCAGACTTTGTCAGGCAATAGTGAGTGCCAGTCTGCATGCCACATTCAAATATGAGCGTGTTTGTGTTGGGAAAGTGTAGTGACACGGACCCACAACAGGGGGGGGGCAAATGAACGGTCAATAGATGAGCCAAAATATAACAATTTAATGTTGTGAATGTGCACAACGAACATACAATCTCAGAATATCATAACAGTCAATACACAAAGGTGACGTGTGGGCAGGCTCGAGGATAGAAGACGTCTGTCCTAAGAAGAGCCGGAACCACACGATTTCCGCCGCCCCAGAACCTGGTGAATACTGGAGCCGCCAAGTCCCGAATTCCCAGGTGATCACCGTCCCCGACTGTCGGATCTGGTACTGCTGGCGAAGAACAAAGACAGTCAAGTGTGGGTGTGTGTACACCCAGTAACAACAACGGTGGGAATGCCACCTCCACCTCTCACTCAATAACTTGCAGAGTACTGTAGATTCCTCAGGGGAAAAGAGTGCCTTCAGCGCTCTCACAGCTTCCACCGACGGAGGAACTGGTACTCCTGCAAACACTCACAATATACAAATATTGCAATTACAAAACGGCTGAGGATATTACCTCCAATGAAGTATGATATCTCGGCAACGAGGTGGAGATGACGTCTGGTCTTTATGGAGTGAGATGATGTTGAGTAGATGGGTGACAGCTGTCAAGAGGCAATGAGCGACAGCTGTCACCCCCGGCTGTGTCCATGGCGGCAGCGCCCTCTCGTGCCTGAAGCCCGCACTTCAGGCAGGGCGCCCTCTGGTGGTGGGCCAGCAGTACCTCCTCTTCTGGCGGCCCACACAACAGTTTGGGGCACGTTTGATTACGATATAATGTAAAATGTACATTACATGGGATTTTCAATGTTAAATTTAAATGGCCACAAAATCCTTAATTTGGATCAGAGGGATCAAACTGAATCTGAGGGAATTATCATGCTGCATGAACAGATAATTTCACTTGACAAGATGCCTTGAATTAAGATTGTTAAATGTGGAAATCAGCATGCCAAACACTTAAAATAAGAAATTAACTCTTAAAACAAGATCATTTATCTAACACTTCTAAATCTAAGTTGTTTTTTTTAAATCTTGGTAAGAACCAAATAATTTCCAGTGCATAATTTCTGTGCTTCAAGTAGTTTGGAAGGTCACAAATGCTATCCAATAGTCAATGTGGTTTCTTGTGTGGTTTTCTGGTGTAGTTCTTTCTAAATGCAGAAAACGGTAAACCAGGTTGTATTTACTGTATTGCTGTCTATATGTTTCTTGTGTGTTGTCCACACAGTCAAACTTGAATCCAAATAGTGGGAAATGTCAAGTAAGAAGATGCTTCTGTCCTTTGTTAGTCGACCTGCTGGAACACTGACTGTGGAGCTGAAAAGTCTTTTCTTCAGGAATTACTGCGCTTGTGACTGTGCATACTGTGTAAGAGTTTTCAGTTCATCTATATATGAGACATGCGTAGCTTTCACATCCTTAACCACTTCAAAGCACATCCATATGAAATGACTGAAATGGTCTGACAAAATAACATGACTCCTGCTGACAATCCAGCATGTCAATGGCTATCGATCTTACAAAATGCACCCTCCTTCCACACATGCCCATATTGTACTCCGATTAGCACCGTATGTGTGGAAGGAGCTGGCAGAGATAGCCCATGAATGGAAGACCCCCTAAACTGAGGAGGAACCGGAAAAGAGCCTGGAATAGGACACGAGGCAGGGGTCGTCACGGCAACTTTGTCACCACATTGTCGCAGTGATGGAGCAGGAGGGCAGGGTCCTGATGGGGGACGGGCATGGTTAATAGGAGTCGCACTGTGGATGTCAGCGGGACGCCTGGGTGCCACATGCGCCCAAACTGCTACGAATGCACATGCATGTTAATGACGATATGCAGCCTATGAATCACGGCTATAGCATGCTTGAGCATGATTAAAGGCATGTGGCCACATTTTATTCAGCCATATGCACATGCACACATACGTCATAGCTGGAGGTAAATAATGGGGCTGCTGGATGAAATAACTGAGGCACTTTGTAATACACCAGCCACACAGTCAATGGAGAGTTGACCAAACTCAACGGAATGATCCTGTGTGTTTCAGCAACAACATTATGAAGATCACAGATGAACATTTGAGGCTATTCTGGTTACTCACCCCCATAATTAAAATGAATGAACTTCTAATAGATAAAAACAGCTATAACTTCAATCCCAGCGGTTCCATCCTGATCTCTTTTCAGACGCCTCTATTTGTATCTAAGAAAAGCTGCACAATCTGGTTTTGATCAAATGTTGTGCACCAATGTCAGACTAGCTTTAAATTGCTTTAACACATCTTAATATGTGTTTTACCCTTTTTAATCTTAATATTATTATTTTTAAATGATAAACCACAACTGAATTTAGTTAAATTAGAGATGATGGTTTCATGTGTATATACACTGTAATAAAGTGCTTTCATATAAAACACTGTTTCACTCTTTTTGGGCATATTAAAGAGGAATAAATTCATTATAAACACAATCAAAATAATAATTAACAATAAAACAGTTAGTTGAAAGCTGTGGTTTATTGATTAATCTCTTGATTATATTATCATTCAGTCATTTGTTTTGCCAATATAAGGTTTATAAATAATAACATTAAAAAGTGCATTGAAAACAAATTCTCTTGCTTCAACTTTCCCTTGTTTTGTCTGAACAAGGGTTCAAAGCCCCCAAATTATTTATTTAAAATGACTGCTGGAAGTGAATGTTTGGTATATTGGCTTGGTGTATTGATACACTTCATTGATTATAACTCAGTTATTAGAGTGGATAATCCATTAAAGGTTTATCTGATAAAATCCTAGTTATTCCTACTTGTATATTGAAGTGTCCTTGAGCAACGCTCTGAATCCCAAACTGTGGAGTAAATTTTGTTTCCTCACTGGAAGTTTTTCCAAGTTGCCTTCTGGAAGGAATGTTTTATGTATCATACTGTTGTTTGAAATATGAATACAAATGATGTTTTTCTGATGCTCGTGCCAGTTTTTGTACCTGAAAAAGGGAAACTGTCATTTGTTCAATGTGACAGCATGGGGGGGGTTATGGCTTAGATGATCTTTTGACACATTGATAAATGAAACCAGCGGGAGTTGGGCTTGTTCTGTGTTTGTTTGTGTAACATGCATTATACAAGCGTGCATCATGCGTGTGTTTACATTATGGCTAAGTCAGTGACTGTATATTTCCATGCTGCCCCAGTTCAAAGCCTCATGGGATGATTATTAATCTAATAATTAAACATTTATTGCCAACAGCACCTGCTCTCACTCTCTTCCGCACCCCCTGGGACCCCATCACAGAGAGAGAGAGAGAGAGAGAGAGAGAGAGAGAGAGAGAGAGAGAGAGAGAGAGAGAGAGAGAGAGAGAGAGAGAGAGAGGAGGAGAGTGGCAGAGGGAGGGAGGGACACAGGAGGAGCCAGAGGGAGGAGAGCTGCAAATCCAAAGGGGTCATCATCACATTGCTGGATTCTTTCACACCGGCGAGATGGTGTGTTTTGTGTGGCGGGAGACAGCGTGTGAAGTTATGTGATCTCAGAACAAAAGAAACCAGGACGGAGGAACAATCCGATACTTGGAAAGAACTACAGGTGACCGCCCCCCCCCACCCCACCCAGCCCAATTTGACAACCACATCCACTTAAACAGTTCATCTTGCCACTTTTTTTTCATCTCAGTTCCTCTTCTTTAACTCTGTTTTTAAACATTCTCCAGCTATTCTGAGATGTTTGACAGAGAATCAAGACGATGACTGTTTAACCAAGTACGGAGGCAAAGGAGACAAAGTCAGCTTTTATACTTTTAAAAGACAGGCAGCAAATCAAGTGTGAGAGGAAGACAGACGGCAAGAAAGTGCAGATTGCTCTGTGATGCAAGATGCTGCGCTACCTCATCAAAACCCTGCTGCAGATGAACCTGTTCTCCGACACCATCTGGAACTCCAATGACACCGATCTGTTCTTCAATGCATCCCTACCGTCCTTTAACAGCTCTCTCTTCGACTGGGGTAATCTCACCCGTTTCAATGGTAAGTGGATGGCTTTTTCACTCGTGCATCCTCTCTTCCAGGTTTCTTTTCTTGAAGGGTGTCGCTTTGCCTGAAAAAGACAGGAGACACTTAGTAGGGAGTCCTTGTGATGATAATGTTGGGACTGAGCTGGGAATGGGAGCTGAAAGCACTAAAACGGAGCTGGGAGCTGTCATCAGAGGCAGTATGAGATGACAGATCATTTTTTCTGAATTTACGATCCGCTTTATATACGTATATTGTCATGAAAATCTGAGAACGTTCAAGGGAAATGAAGGTTCATCAAAGATCATTATCTCCCTGGTTTATGTTAAAATTGATTTAAAGTGCAAATGTGTCTTTTCCAACTCCATGTGAAGTTCATGTGCTTTATGGGGTTGACTGAGTTCTTACAACTGGATCCCAGTCCTTAACCTAACCCTTCCCCATTTTCTGGGTTTGGCCCCACCACCAGATTGGGTAGCACTGTGATGAATCTGGGATTTGGTGTCTTGCTCAAGGAATGAGGCACTTTCATGGAGAAGCATCAAATGATGATGCATTGTCAGTGGCCTTTGATTTCAGTTGACAGACAAGGTGTCTCTTCACATCCTCTGAAAATGGTTTTCTGGTAAACAAGTGAATCAACTCATTGATTTCCCAATCTGGGTGCCTCAAGTGATCTCTAAGGCTCCATGAATGTCATGGTCTTCACATGACCACCAGAGGGGAGTAAATGCCCACATCAAGATTTACAATCAAGCCACATTTGGGAGCATACATTGGTGCAATGCGTTTGTGCACCCACTATGCCATGGAACTGCATTGGGTCATGGATCGCAACCACTCAGGCAGACGACCGATCCATCCTCACTGCTCTAGTGTAACCATCCATCTACTGCAGCTGGGGAACATCTAGGTGTCTCCTGGTCTTCCTCCAGCCACCGGGGTCAACACTGAGGCACCTGTGAAGAGGAAGAAGATTGTACATACACACCTACAACAGAATTTGTCCTCTGCATTAACCCATCCTAATTACAGTTAGACACAATCCGCCACTATGAGCAGTGGGCAGCCACAGTCCAGCAACCCGGGACCAACTCCAGATGTAGAGATACTCCCTTGGTCAGGAGAAGAGAAAGGAGAAGACCCTAAATAAGCATGTTTTTGACTGTGGGAGGAAACAGGAATGCCTGGAGGAAACCCACATAGACAGAGAGAACATGCCAAAAACGACCATGCAGGAATGATCCAGGACCTTCTTGCTCTGAGGCAACAGTGCTAACCACTGATCCACTGTGTAGCATAGCCAAAATGAGAAATGCAACCACATGGCCAGAACGTTGTAACTGACATTCCCTCACAATGTGAAAGTGTGGGTGTTTCCTTGGCCTTCTCCAGCTGTTAGGTCCTCAACACTCATGCTTCTATGTGCTGTATCGTGCATCAAGAAATGTGTTACATGGTCAAAATGTCAAAGCTGATGCTCCCTCACAGTGGTGGTGATAACCCTCATCTTAGTCTCCCAAAATAATCACTTGTTTGACAAAAGTCATTCCAGTTGTACCCAAGGACCTTCCCAAGAGACCTAGCACCAAAGACATCCAGTCATCACATTAGCTTACTGGTTAGGGTCCAAGTCTCTCAACTATACAATAAGACATTTCGCACCAGGGCCCGAAAGACTTGGACCTTCATTCTTCTGCAACCATTATCATCATTGCTAAAGACCTCTGCCCAACGATTTCATGACTCCATAAGCTCTACCCAGCATCTCTCAGTCTCAAAGGCCAAGAACCTAGAGACATGAATGTCACTGCTGAGTTAAGTGAATGTCACTACAACTTCAACACTCCCCAATTTAATTGGCTGTTTCAGACAGATGGTTATTTTACAGATGTGGGGATGGACTGGTGTCCCTGCCAGGATGGTTGCCATCCATTACCCAAGGAAGCTCCACGGTGTCATGGATGTGGTAAAGCACAGCACCACTGCATGCTGCTAGACTTGACTTGATTCTACTGCCTTTGTCTTTAGCTAAACACTCCTAAAGCAGATCTCTGCATCCTGCTGGAATTGCCAGTGACTATTTCTTTCTCAACATGAACTAGAGATGGGAATAACGGTAAACTGCAGCATCTTGGGATATACATTTTGTTTGTTTCTTGGGAAATTTTGCAAAACCACAGTTGTTTCAGTAATAACTGTGTTTTGCAGAAAGTTTGATGGCTCACATCCGCTAAATGAAGCGTTTGCTGTAAGGGGCATGGACCGGAGCTGTCACATCTGCTTACCTTTTGCCACTGGACTGTTGGCTTGCATCTCCTTCCTCACAAAGCCGGTCCTCACATCACTTGTCTGTGGTTGCTCCAGGAAATTTGTGCTTGTCGGACGATTTTTAGGTTTGGAATGTAATGGGATGGGGGTCCCTGCTGTGCATAGGCATGAATGGCAAAGGTACAGGGTCGCATGTGTGTGTGTGTGTGTATACATATCATGCAACAATATCATGTGCATGTGTTAGTACACGTGTACTGGATAGACCTAGGTCAATGGATCACTTTTATGTATGCTATAATGAGAACTCTATGTTTCCATGTCGGTGCATATCAATAAAAGGTAGACTCCCGTGTAATTCCTTCCTTCGCATTTCAAGGTCCGTGCAGCTATCCGAAATATATATCCTGCAGTTTCCCGGTTCATCTCCATCTATAGTTAAGTACCAGTTAGAGAACAACTGATACCCACTGATGCTTTATGTGGGTGTGTATATGGGTAATTGGTGTAGTTTGTCACAGAGGGGAGTGGGGTTTATCTTTTGATGAGCTGACTTGGGCGTGAAGGTACATTTGCTTTTGATCCTAACTCCCACTAGTCATTCTCCGGATAACCAGTTTCAATCTGTGGCATTGGCTATATCAATAATGCTGACTTTATAGCTTCTTTGTCATTGTCATCACACCTTCTATTTCTCGATCTTTTCATGCCCCTCTCATCCACCAGCACTAATGGAGTGCAGATTGAGCACAGTGTTCACCTCAAAGATCTATAGCTGCCCGATCAGAGGCGAGAAAGAACAATGAATCTATTGAGAGGGTGTTATCAGGTGCAGAGTCCAGCACATGCTGACATGCTGATAGGTAGACGTGCCGTCTGTTTGTTTGGCTTTATATTCTGTAGGATTATTCCCTCAAGATTCCAGAAAATCCTCCACCTGATCTGTCAGCACTAACCCTAGATTTTGAGAATCTGAAAGAGAAGGGCAGCCTGGAATTACTTTGGTATTCACTGATCAATAATCTTCTTGAACTGATGCAAAAGTAGGCAAAAAAAGAAAAAGATACCAGAATTTTCACGGACTTCAGAAATCGATATACGTATTTCATTTAGTTTGCTCACCCAAATAATCTTTTATCATCACTGAAGTAACAGCACCTACTGTATATTCAGTGTCTTTTTCCATAAGAGATGTATTCTGCTGGCTATTATGTGCTGATTCATCAGTAGGGGAGCGCTGGGGGCTGGTGGTCAAACTGTGGGCATTCAGGCGAGAAGCTCAATAGCAAGGCAGTGGGCGGACAGCTTGTGTGGGTCGACCCGGAGCTCAGAGGGATTCTCAATGGGAAAATCAATGTGACCCGATAACCGTTGGGAAATAATGGACACTTTACTTCAAACATAGCAGTGTAGTGGACTGCTGGGTGCTGGCACATTTATCTGTTAGTTCTTTGAGCTGTTTTCCCCTCCGTCTTCCTGTATCCGTCATTTTCAATTTTCTTGAACTGCAGTTCTTTAGTCCCTTTTTTTTTTTTTTAACTCAGGCAGTCGTGTTTGTCACACATAACGCAGTAAATATGGTATAAAAACATGCTGTACCTTTTAGTAATAGAAATAAATACAACTGAATTTCTTTTTTATTTTAAGAAAATTATTTTTAACCCATGAGAGCCACATAAAGATAAAAATTTTATTTTTAAGGGGCTGAATTTAAATTAAAACCAATGTAATAAACCATTATCTTTCAGTGCCTTGAGGCAACTTTGTTGTGATTTGGAGCTATATAAATTAAATAATTAATTTAATTAAATATCTCTGAATTTGTGTATATTCATTTGCAAAACAAAATGTTCACTCAAGTAATCTGCACAGTAATTCATGTTGAATTCAACATTGGTGAATGTTTGACAGAAAAAAAAAAAAAATTGCCCAATCACAATCCATGTATATTATTTAATTGAAGCAACAATTTGCAACATGGAAATGGCTGGCACAAGCTAGCTGAGCTACACAGACTAATTTTTATAAAATCATACTTCTCTGAAGTATAACCTGATCACATTGTTGTAGTTTATAGACTGGTTAAAGGCAAGACTGCCTTGTACAAACATGGTGCATCCCTTCAATTAACTGTTAACTTAGTACAATGACCATGCTACAAAACTAGCCAGCTAAGCTAGTTAGCATGCTCACAAAAAGACTTCGCTGCTATATTGGATAATATTAGGGTGTAATCCAGATAGTGACTAAACAATTTAACTTCGAAATGTTTGGTATTTGATTTATTTGACTATTACAAGATGGCAGTGAGACAAATGATGTTGTATGGCTTGGGGTGGTGGCACTGCGAAAAAACACAGGCCAGTTGGTGAAGGTGGCAGAGTGGAAGGTGCTGCAGTGCAGTTAGGACAGCTTGGAGCTACATAAGAGAGGCATGCTTGAGATGGTTAGGCATGTGCAGTGGTGGGATGCAGGGTATATCAGGAGAAGGATACTGAGGATGGAGCTGTCAGGCAGTTTATGGATGTTCTGAGGGAAGACATGCAGGTGGTTGGTGCGGCAGAGAAAGATGCAGAGGACAGGGTGAGATGGAGACAGATGCCATGCTATGGTGAGTACAGGAGCAGCCGGAAAATCATATGTAAGTCCCTTCGGCTGCTCCCTTGTTTGCACTCGGGGTCACCACAGCAAATCCAAGGTGGATCTGCATGTTGAATTGGCACAGGTTTTACACCGGATGCCCTTCATGATGCAACTCCACATTACATGGACAAATGTGGCAGGGGTGGGATTTGAACCCGGAACCTTCTTCACTGAAACCAAGCACATTAACCACTTGGCCACCACCCCTGCAGCCGGAAAATCATAAAAGTACGAAATTACTATAAGAATGAATATAAGCTACATCCAATCTAAACAAACAGCACATAATTAGTGCAACATGAGAGTGGTAAAAATGATTCAAAATTACAATATTCATGATCTGTAATACACTAATGGCCTGTCCAGGGTGTACCCTGCCTCTTATTCAGTAACTGCTGTGCATTAATTTACAGTAACCAGTTATTTCCGTTTCAGATCTTTTACATCATTCAATGCTCATTTGACAAACTCTGGGGTCACCTGGGTAAAAAGTCCAATCAGTTTCTCCTTTTTTTAGACTTGGGGTCACCACAGCAGATCTGAGATGGATGTATATTTACTTGACACAGATTTACACCGGATCCCCTTCCTAATGCAAATCCAAATTACCTTGAGAATGGGCAGTGATGGTCTTGAACTGGAAACCCTCTGTTCTGGTAGCAAGCGCAGGAACTGCTTGGCCACCAAACTGAAAACATACAGCATAATAAATACTACACCAGCTATTTCATTGATATAGTTACATAAACAACATGGCCCCAACACAAGTATCTGTGTTTTGCATACAGCCTGTGACTGTGGGGATACTAAATCCAAAGGGACTGAAGATGCTCTGCTTAGGTTAATGCGTGTTAAGACGGGCATTGTTCTGGGAAAAGATACATTTGGCAGGAACGATGCTTTGAAGATGTTTGGCATTTGAATCAATATACAAGAAGTCATTTTAATAAAAGTCTTGAACCAAGTAACCTTTCTGGACTGCAATAAAACATTTAATTGGTATGTTTGACATGTGGTTGTGTGTGTGTGTATGTATGTTGAAAGTAAGTGTACTGCAGATTTTCTTGACATTTATGCAGTTGAGGATGCCAATATTGTCCGCTCTGCTGTGTAACTGTGTTTATATGTGTATGCATCATAGTGTGTGTGTGTGTGTGTGTGTGTGTGTGTGTGTGTGTGTGTGTGTGTGTATGTGTGTGTGTGTGTGTGTGTGTGTGTGTGTGTGTGTGTGTGTGTGTCATTGAGCCACTTGCCCCTTCATGGAGATCAGCCAGCCTCCCCTTTGCTCTTTTCAGTGTAATTCTGGGAAGGAGCTGACATTGCTCTGTGACTGTATTTGCATATTCCCATTCTAATTATTTCAAAACATTTCAATATGCAAATCCTGTAAAGGTATAATCCCTCACAACATTGACAACTCATTTTATCTGGGAGATATGCCTGTTGGTTTTTCCACTATAATCTACTGTTCAATTTGCACTGTGCTGTAGAGAAAGATTTCAAAAACAGGAACTACAAAACGATTGGTGCTTGGGATCTTGTATTGATGATCACTAACAGCAGATGCATCATGACTCGTGTTTGGATGTGGGCTGAAACAGCCTGATGGCTGTAACCAGGTTTGGTTATTTTATGCTTACAGCAATTCGTCATAAACTGGGAAACAGTGACCCCCGCACAGGAAAATAACAGACTTTTGGAGAAAGAAGACTGATGTATTTACACCAACCTCAGCAAAAGGTTGGATCGAGTTCAGGATAGGGTTGGTACACAGGAGGGGGGGCAGCGAGCTGACAGTATCTAGGGCCTGCATTCTCCAAAAACTGTCGGTGTAAGGACGTCCCACAGAGCAGGACGTCCTGCAGCGCTTCCAGGAGCTGTCGTCGGCCTGTTTCGACCTGAAAACATCCTAATTTAAGGCTTAATTCACCCAGGACATCGTAGGAGAACAGAGAAGATTCAGAAGAGGCCGGCATGAGGACATTTTTAATGAAAGACGTGCGCGCAAATTCGCCGAGTCGTTTCCGTGATGACTCGGCGAATCTGTGTGCGCCGCGACAGGAAAAACACCTCCGTGTTGAAAACCATTTGTAAAAATTCAGGCGGCTTTTGATGGCTTTCAACAAGTGAGTAACTGAGAAATTGTTTAACAGCTTGGGCATGTTACAACTTGCCCGTTAAGGTTTCCAACGGAGGTGTTTTTCCTGTCGCGACCCCCCGCGGTCGGGTCCGGCCCGACATGCGATTCTGCCCGCACGTTCTTTCATTACAAAATGTCCGTTAACAATGGAATGTCCGAATAAACTCCTCATGCCGACTTCTTCTGAAAGTTCTCTGTTCTCTGACGACTTACTGGGTCAACAGAGCCTGAAATGTGGAAGTTTTCAACTTGAAACGGTGAGACGCTGCCGCCTCGAAGCGCAGATCGCCGTCAGGCGCCGTGGGCCATCCTTACGGCGACACTACCAGACCAAAATCTCTCATCAGCCGTTAAAATTTTTACCGAAAACCAGCTGAATTTATCGAATGGTGTCCACTCAGTTGTGCCTTACAGCTTTGAAAAAATTTTGATCAAACAAAGCAGCAGTCTCTGAGCCATTCCTAAAGAATGAAAAAACGACGAGAGGGTGGACCACTCCTCACTCAAAGACTGTTGTTGTCTTGCCACTACTGGTGGTTGGCTCTCACTGCGGTATTGTATCACTTCCTGTTCCGGAGCACAGCTGTGTTTTGCTGTATCTGTTAGCTGTTTAATCTGCGCAGTTAGATTGATCTAGTTAACTAGATAACGATTTGTTTCCCAGTGTAATCTTCACGTGCCTTAACTAAAGCACTCCTTCTGCTGAATCACCTCTAAATTATTTACACATTATTCACTTTGCGTGTTTTTAGGAATCCGCTAGCTTAGCGCAGCTACTAGCTCTTAGCCGATTTAGCATGGTGGCTTCTCCTGTCTCTCCCGCACTTTTCTGCTCTGGGTGTGAAATGTTTAGTTATTCCTCGGCCTCCTTTAGCAGTAACGGTACTTGTAATAAGTGTAGCTTATTCGTAGCTTTGGAGGCCAGGCTGGGCGAATTGGAGACTCGGCTCCGCACCGTGGAAAATTCTACAGCTAGCCAGGCCCTGTAGTCGGTGCGGACCAAGGTAGCTTAGCCGCCGTTAGTTCCCCTCTGGCAGATCCCGAGCAGCCGGGAAAGCAGGCCGACTGGGTGACTGTGAGGAGGAAGCGTAGTTCTAAACAGAAGCCTCGTGTACACCGCCAACCCATTCACATTTCTAACCGTTTTTCCCCACTCAACGACACACCCGCCGAGGATCAAACTCTGGTTATTGGCGACTCTGTTTTGAGAAATGTGAAGTTAGCGACACCAGCAACCATAGTCAATTGTCTTCCGGGGGCCAGAGCAGGCGACATTGAAGGAAATTTGAACTGCTGGCTAAGGCTAAGCGTAAATTTGGTAAGATTGTAATTCACGTCGGTAGTAATGACACCCGGTTACGCCAATCGGAGGTCACTAAAATTAACATTAAATTGGTGTGTAACTTTGCAAAAACAATGTCGGACTCTGTAGTTTTCTCTGGGCCCCTCCCCAATTGGACCGGGAGTGACATGTTTAGCCGCATGTTCTCCTTGAATTGCTGGCTGTCTGAGTGTGTCCAAAAAATGAGGTGGGCTTCATAGATAATTGGCAAAGCTTCTGGGGAAAACCCTGGTCTTGTTAGGAGAGACGGCATCCATCCCCCTTTGGATGGAGCAGCTCTCATTTCTAGAAATGTGGCCAATTTTCTTAAATCCTCCAAACTGTGACTATCCAGGGTTGGGACCAGGAAGCAGAGTTGTAGTCTTACACACCTCTCTGCAGCTTATCTCCCCCTGCCATCCCCTCATTACCCCATCCCCGTAGAGACGGTGTCTGCTCCCAGACCACCATTAACCAGCAAAAATCTATTTAAGCATAAAAATTCAAAAAGAAAAAATAATATAGCACCTTCAACTGCACCACAGACTAAAACAGTTAAATTGGTCTATTAAACATTAGGTCTCTCTCTTCTAAGTCCCTGTTGGTAAATGATTTAATAATTGATCAACATATTGATTTATTCTGCCTTACAGAAACCTGGTTACAGCAGGATGAATATGTTAGTTTAAATGAGTCAACACCCCCGAGTCACACTAACTGTCAGAATGCTCGTAGCACGGGCCGGGGCGGAGGATTAGCAGCAATCTTCCATTCCAGCTTATTAATTAATCAAAAACCCAGACAGAGCTTTAATTCATTTGAAAGCTTGACTCTTAGTCTTGTCCATCCAAATTGGAAGTCCCAAAAACCAGTTTTATTTGTTATTATCTATCGTCCACCTGGTCGTTACTGTGAGTTTCTCTGTGAATTTTCAGACCTTTTGTCTGACTTAGTGCTTAGCTCAGATAAGATAATTATAGTGGGCGATTTTAACATCCACACAGATGCTGAGAATGACAGCCTCAACACTGCATTTAATCTATTATTAGACTCTATTGGCTTTGCTCAAATGTAAATGAGTCCACCCACCACTTTAATCATATCTTAGATCTTGTTCTGACTTATGGTATGGAAATTGAAGACTTAACAGTATTCCCTGAAAACTCCCTTCTGTCTGATCATTTCTTAATAACATTTACTCTGATGGACTACCCAGCAGTGGGGAATAAGTTTCATTACACTAGAAGTCTTTCAGAAAGCACTGTAACTAGGTTTAAGGATATGATTCCTTCTTTACGTATGTTCTCTAATGCCATATACCAACACAGTGCAGAGTAGCTACCTAAACTCTGTAAGTGAGATAGAGTATCTCGTCAATAGTTTTACATCCTCAATGAAGACAACTTTGGATGCTGTAGCTCCTCTGAAAAAGAGAGCTTTAAATCAGAAGTGCCTGACTCCGTGGTATAACTCACAAACTCGTAGCTTAAAGCAGATAACCCGTAAGTTGGAGAGGAAATGGCGTCTCACTAATTTAAAAGATCTTCACTTAGCCTGGAAAAAGAGTCTGTTGCTCTATAAAAAAGCCCTCCGTAAAGCTAGGACATCTTTCTACTCATCACTAATTGAAGAAAATAAGAACAACCCCAGGTTTCTTTTCAGCACTGTAGCCAGGCTGACAAAGAGTCAGAGCTCTATTGAGCTGAGTATTCCATTAACTTTAACTAGTAATGACTTCATGACTTTCTTTGCTAACAAAATTTTAACTATTAGAGAAAAAATTACTCATAACCATCTCAAAGACGTATCATTATCTTTGGCTGCTTTCAGTGATGCCGGTATTTGGTTAGACTCTTTCTCTCCGATTGTTCTGTCTGAGTTATTTTCATTAGTTACTTCATCCAAACCATCAACATGTTTATTAGACCCCATTCCTACCAGACTGCTCAAGGAAGCCCTACCATTATTTAATGCTTCGATCTTAAATATGATCAATCTATCTTTGTTAGTTGGCTATGTACCACAGGCTTTTAAGGTGGCAGTAATTAACCATTACTTAAAAAGCCATCACTTGACCCAGCTATCTTAGCTAATTATAAGCCAATCTCCAACCTTCCTTTTCTCTCAAAAATTCTTGAAAGGGTAGTTGTAAACAGCTAACTGATCATCTGCAGAGGAATGGTCTATTTGAAGAGTTTCAGTCAGGTTTTAGAATTCATCATAGTACCGAAATAGCATTAGTGAAGGTTACAAATGATCTTCTTATGGCCTCGGACAGTGGACTCATCTCTGTGCTTGTTCTGTTAGACCTCAGTGCTGCTTTTGATACTGTTGACCATAAAATTTTATTACAGAGATTAGAGCATGCCATAGGTATTAAAGGCACTGCACTGCGGTGGTTTGAATCATATTTGTCTAATAGATTACAATTTGTTAATGTAAATGGGGAATCTTCTTCACAGACTAAAGTTAATTATGGAGTTCCACAAGGTTCTGTGCTAGGACCAATTTTATTCACCTTTATACATGCTTCCCTTAGGCAGTATTATTAGACGGTATTGCTTAAATTTTCATTGTTACGCAGATGATACCCAGCTTTATCTATCCATGAAGCCAGAGGACACACACCAATTAGCTAAACTGCAGGATTGTCTTACAGACATAAAGACATGGATGACCTCTAATTTCCTGCTTTTAAACTCAGATAAAACTGAAGTTATTGTACTTGGCCCCACAAATCTTAGAAACATGGTGTCTAACCAGATCCTTACTCTGGATGGCATTACCCTGACCTCTGGTAACACTGTGAGAAATCTTGGAGTCATTTTTGATCAGGATATGTCATTCAAAGCGCATATTAAACAAATATGTAGGACTGCTTTTTTGCATTTACGCAATATCTCTAAAATCAGAAAGGTCTTGTCTCAGAGTGATGCTGAAAAACTAATTCATGCATTTATTTCCTCTAGGCTGGACTATTGTAATTCATTATTATCAGGTTGTCCTAAAAGTTCCCTAAAAAGCCTTCAGTTAATTCAAAATGCTGCAGCTAGAGTACTAACGGGGACTAGAAGGAGAGAGCATATCTCACCCATTTTGGCCTCTCTTCATTGGCTTCCTGTTAATTCTAGAATAGAATTTAAAATTCTTCTTCTTACTCATAAGGTTTTGAATAATCAGGTCCCATCTTATCTTAGGGACCTCGTAGTACCATATCACCCCAATAGAGCGCTTCTCAGACTGCAGGCTTACTTGTAGTTCTAACCAGTCTAAATCTGTGATAGTGAGCACTTCTCCTTTGCTGAGATAATCCATCCCACCTCACAGGTGTGCCATATCAAGATGCTGATTAGACACCATGATTAGTGCACAGGTGTGCCTTAGACTGTCCACAATAAAAGGCCACTCTGAAAGGTGCAGTTTTATCACACAGCACAATGCCACAGATGTCGCAAGATTTGAGGGAGCGTGCAATTGGCATGCTGACAGCAGGAATGTCAACCAGAGCTGTTGCTCGTGTATTGAATGTTCATTTCTCTACCATAAGCCATCTCCAAAGGTGTTTCAGAGAATTTGGCAGTACATCCAACCAGCCTCACAACCGCAGACCACGTGTAACCACACCAGCCCAGGACCTTCACATCCAGCATGTTCACTTCCAAGATCATCTGAGACCAGCCACTCGGACAGCTGCTGAAACAATCAGTTTGCATAAGCAAAGAATTTCTGCACAAACTGTCAGAAACCGTCTCAGGGAAGCTCATCTGCATGCTCGCCGTCCTCATCGGGGTCTCGACCTGACTCCAGTTCGTCGTCGTAACCGACTTGAGTGGGCAAATGCTTACATTCGCTGGTGTTTGGCACATTGGAGAGGTGTTCTCTTCACGGATGAATCCCGGTTCACACTGTTCAGGGCAGATGGCAGACAGCGTGTGTGGCGTCGTGTGAGTCAGCGGTTTTCTGATGTTAATGTTGTGGATCGAGTGGCCCATGGTGGCGGTGGGGTTATGGTATGGGCAGGCGTCTGTTATGGACGAAGATCACAGACGCATTTTATTGATGGCATTTTGAATGCAGAGAGATACCGTGACGAGATCCTGAGGCCCATTGTTGTGCCATACATCCAAGAACATCACCTCATGTTGGAGCAGGATAATGCACGGCCCCATGTTGCAAGGATCTGTACACAATTCTTGGAAGCTGAAAATGTCCCAGTTCTTGCATGGCCGGCATACTCACCGGACATGTCACCCATTGAGCATGTTTGGGATGCTCGGACCGGCGTATACGACAGCATGTACCAGTTCCTGCCAATATCCAGCAACTTCGCACAGCCATTGAAGAGGAGTGGACCAACATTCCACAGGCCACAATTGACAACCTGATCAACTCTATGCGAAGGAGATGTGTTGCACTGCATGAGGCAAATGGTGGTCACACCAGATACTGACTGGTATCCCCCCCAATAAAACAAAACCTGCACCTTTCAGAGTGGCTTTTTATTGTGGGCAGTCTAAGGCACACCTGTGCACTAATCATGGTGTCTAATAAGCATCTTGATATGGCACACCTGTGAGGTGGGATGGATTATCTCAGCAAAGGAGAAGTGCTCACTATCACAGATTAGACTGGTTTGTGAACAATATTTGAGGGAAATGGTGATATTGTGTATGTGGAAAAAGTTTTAAATCTTTGAGTTCATCTCATACAAAATGGGAGCAAAACCAAAAGTGTTGCGTTTATATTTTTGTTGAGTGTGGACTCACACGCCATTCCAGCAGGGGTGGTAATTCGTCTATTTATTAAATGCAAAGTAGCCTATGTGTATGTGTGTGTGCATGTGTGTATAACTCTGATCATGGACAAACTTGGGAGAGCTGCTGTTTGCCCTTTGGTATGCTTATGTATTTTGGGTTTTTGCGTGATTGAAGCCATACACACACATGTACGAGTATACACTCACACAGAAGCTACTTGGCTATTATAATATAGATAATAATATACAATTATAGACTTTTGATGAGGTGTACCTGTGATTACGCGGACCTGGTCAGGATGGGGTTCACGCAGATTTACCATAAAGTGACATACTGTTTGTTTTTCTTCATAACTGATGTAAATAAAATTCAAGAGATATTCAGTGACTTGGAAATGTAGCTATCCCTGACTTGTCTAAAGACACCTGGTAATAAAACTGATTATTTACAGGTATTATACCAAAGGGGCCATTACTTATGCAACCCATCATCTTGGCTTTTATATTTTTAATTAATTTATATAAAATTGTAGATATTTGTTTTGAGTTTGGGTTAAAGGAAGATAACTTTAGAAATTTTTATTTTGAGAAGCCTGATTTACTTTTTGTATTTGAAATGCCATAAACAAATTAAAATGTGTGAAATACAAAGTGGCTGAATACTTTTGCAAGCCACTATATACTTGTATATCCTTGCTATTCTATTCCTCATTTGTTCACTGTGAACATATGGATGCATTATTAATACATTTCTAGGGAACATTTTAGAAGTCAAACATCTTTATTCAGAATGTGAGCCAAGCGTCAGGAACCACCAGGGGTCTCCCCTCCTCCTCGCCCCGGTTTAACTCTGTCATTACTAAAACCTAAACATGGGCCAGCCAAGTCTGTGGCTGGTTTTACCAAATCACATCACTTCCTACATGGGTGCACAAATGATGCACACTAATTCAAAGCCACCAGGAATGAAGACACAAACACGGTTTCATCTCTGGATATTCTTGTCCATTGTAAAAGTTACTTCTGGCTCCAGTGTGACGCCTGCATCATTAAATTTGACCTTTTTCAGCACGCTAGGGGTGAAGCCATGGATGAGACTTTGTAGTGTATTAGAAAGAGAATGACTGATGAATAGGGAGGGTTCAATAGTATTTTTCCAGACAACTGGTGGAAAACATGCAACAGAGAGATCTGAACCCGTCACCACTGGTGGCATTCAACCAACAAAAACCCATTATGGTAATTGGGAATTTTCAGGACTTTTTTTTAACCTCCAATCTGAGCAGTTAATTCCAGCAGACCTCCTATGGGGTCTCTTTTACTTTTATGTTATTTGGGAGCTGTTGCTTATAAGACTTATTATATGACTTACGAGCAATAACGTTTTTAAACAAATAGATCAATCTTGCATCCATTTAGAAACAACACGTAGGCTTCTGAGCCCACAGTGAGACTGCAGTAAAGTCATAAGGCATTGGGTTGACAGTCTCAGGCCAAAGCACTATGAATGTGGTGCACAGAGTTGGGATTTGGCTTGTCCCCAAGTCAATTAGTTCAAAGATTCTGTTCATTAGTGTTGGGAAAATGAACCGTGGTATTGACTGGCACACTGGAGTGATGCCAGCAGTAATATGGAAGTTGTTTCAGGTCGTCATCAATATTAGTGTGGGTTGCAAAGGTGGTGCAGAGAGTACATGCGCAGTGAATGGAAATGACAATGAGCCAAATCACCAGTGAAAACCACTGAAGAATTTATCAAAAAAGATTTGAAAATTGTGATAATTTACTGGGTTGCAACTTTTGAGTTCTTTACATTTTCTGTACTCAGTCAACACAAAGCAAAGCAGTGGCTCATTCCACTTTTAGTTTTGATATTGAGACTATCCTATGATTCTCTGGGCATTTTAGCCTCTCTTACCAGCCACTAGGTCGTGCATCATATTGTGAAACTGGTCAGTTTACCAGATAATCCTCAAATAGTCGTTCTGAACCTTGAGTAGTGATGAACACAGTAAGATCTGTGCGGCTGAAATGTGTTTCCTTCACAGAGTGAACTGGATTAATCCCAAGGACAAAATGAGCAGGTCCGACATCTGGAGGGATCTCATAGTAGAACAGCAGCAGCTGTCTTGGTTTGGGCATCTGCATCTGCAAGATGCCACATGGTTATGTCTGACTGTGAGAAACCCCAGGATAGACCCAGAAAACGCTGGAGGGATTTTAATATATATATATATATATTATATATATTATATATATATATATATATATATATATATATATATATATATATCCCTTTAGGCCTACAAAAGCTTAGGGATCTCCCAGGAGAAATTGGAGGATGTGGTTGCACAGAGCGACATCTGGGCTGTGTTACTTGGCATGTTGCCACCGTGACATATCTACCAGACTGCAAATGTGTGGTTATCTTCCATAATAGTTGCTTTAAACTGCAGTCACTTTAAAGCCAATAACATGGTGCAGTCTTGTGGTTTACAAGGATTCAATGGGACAAAGAGTGATGACGAGGTGATTGTGAGTTTCCAGGTATCTGCTGCTGACAGAGAATAAGAAAGTGAACAGAAAATGAGTCCTTTATCATATGTGATATGAATGAAAACAGCCTGATGGTGCAAGTCTAGTGTAAGCTTTGAGCATGACGTGGTGGGACTACTCAAGTTGCTCATCCATAAGCTGAAGGAGTATTAGTGCTGCTTGAAATGCAGCCTTGTTAGGACACAGCTACTGAATGACCATCAGCTGAAAGTAAATAGGATTCATCGTTTGTAGTACATAAAAGACAAAATGGGCTCGCACGTATTAAATATGTCCAGTTTTAAACAGAAATCATTGGAATATTGTGTTATTCCGTCTTGAATTACACACATCACACAAATCAAAAGTGTAATTTGCATTTAACATATTTAAAATATTTACATGCACAATAGAAAAAAGGCATTAACAAGGTTTTATTGCTTTTAGGGCTGTGGAATTCTTGTATCCAGAGTGTTTTACTTAAGTCTCAGTGTGAATATATTTACATTGATGCCTCTGCAGAACTTTGTGATCACCTTGGTCTCTGTGTAACTATGTTTGTATGTATGAATGCCAGCAAGATACCTTTTCTTTCTTTTTGGCTACCCTAGCAAACCAGACCCATAATTCACTTTGTGAATAATTTCCGCTTTGCAAAACGGGTCTGGCCCCCCTACTATTCACAGCCATTTATCTCATATAGGGTGGACTTTATGCGATAACTCAAAAAACACCAGACTTTTATGGAAAAACCGAAAACACTCATTTACCAATGACATGCTTTGCTGCTACTGATTGTTTGTATGTCTGCCAACCTGCATCCAGAGGCAGTTTTATCTGTGCCCAATGGTACTGTCCCCTGGAAAAGAAAGGTGAATGGAGACGTTCTTTTGGTCGCTTCCATTTTGGTTGGGATCACCACAGATTATCCAGATGTTGCTGGATGACTGATTGGCACAGCTTGAGATTTACAATGAGAATGGAGCACAGGATCATAAAGCAGTCTCATCTTGTTTAGTCGAATAAACTCACCTAGTTGACAAATTTTTGACATTAGTCGTTGCAGAAATCGCTTAGTCAGCAGATGTTTTGTGCTAATATTTTTCCATAAGATGCCTTCTGACCTGTTGGTCTTCACAGCAGAAATACAGTAATTGTTTTGCACTAAATGGAGTTATGGAGCGTGAGAGGAAAACAGCAGGAGTTAGTTAAAAAAAAAAAATCATGTCATCTTCATGTAAGTATTGTTAATAATTTCACTTTAGATGTGCGTTATCAACCTATTGTACAAATAAGAAGGTCATATTTAGACAAAGATAACAGCACAGTATCTTCTCCTTCACTTTCAGGGATATTTTGCATCTTTCCCTCACGCTGTCCTCGCTCTCCTTCGTGACAGATGCTGAACCTCATCTGTTTCTACCTCCTGTCTTTGTCATTTCATCCAGAGTTCTTCAGCCTCCCTTATCTTACTCAATTTCACCCGTGCACGCTATCTGCCTCACTTCAATTTTCTTTCAATCCACCTTGCTTTATTGGTGTGGGATGTTGCTTAAACAATATTGCCACATTGTAAATAAAGAAAATTGAAAAATCAGCCACTCTGAATTCATATCTGTGTGCATATATTAGTTTATGGTGCATCGAAGGTTCTGTCTTGGGGTGTATTTTTGTTATCCATCCGTTCTGTGCTCCTCCCTGATCTGTTGCTCCCATCATTCCTATTAAAAAAACAAACTCCTCAGTCCTTTCCTGAAAAGGCTGGCTCACATCAGGGGAGCTCTGTGGCTCAACAACGGCTCAGCAGTCCAGCTCCGAGCCCAATTACTGTCAGATCATCCCTCCGTGTTTCAGCTGGAGCCTCCTCATCGCGGTGCACCGGCCTGCTGCATCCCTGATGAGCTCATCGGCCACAATTTCACTTTCCAGCTGCAATCTGTAGCTTCGGCAGGGAGTCTTTTGTGTCTAATCCACCCGTCTATCCTGATGCTGAGTGCTCTGTTCCTGCACATTTGAGGTGTGCATTTATTTTTAAGGCAGGAAGATGCCACGTTACATCCGTCACTCTGAAATGTTTGCCAAAAGTCACCTATAGTGATGGATTTGAGATTAGCACCTTTCCCAAAGCATTTACTTGAGTTAGAAACAAAACTACAGTGTTTAGCATCAGCACAGATTTCATAAGTGCAGCCAAGATTTTCTGATCAATGCAACACTGATTTGAGGATGCTGCACCAGTGCCCCGCTCACCACGGCCGGGGTGCCGTGTTCACACAGACAGATTCCACAGCCACGGCAGCAAGGGGAAAGACACACACAGTGAAAGGACAGGAGACCCAAGGCTCAGCAAACCACACCTCCAAGAGACAAGGAATGACCTTAGAAAACTCAGATCAGAGCTCGTAAGTTAATTTAACTTTAAAAATAAAATTAGTTGAACCTGATTGCACAAATAAAATTTAACTGGCACCAACTCATTTTTTTTTAAGTTTCTTTATTACCTTATTAAATGAGTTAAGTACTCCAGTTAAGGCTCATGGGGGGAGGGGGGTGCTGGAAACTATTTAATGTAACCATTTTCAAGAAATTTGAATTAATTTCTTACGTTTGATAGTGCACACCGCAGCTTCATGCTTTTCCTCGGTGTCTGAGAGCATATGCAAAGTTGTGTACATTGGGAATGGAAATTATGCAGCATCTGTGAAGATGAACACTGAAGGGGACGGATGAGCGAGCAGAGGGCAGGAAAAATGCTACTTTGTAAGTAGGAGATTGTTCTGCATATGCTAATAAGACCTGGACAACTTTCTCCATCAAGGTGAGGGTTTCTCCAGGTGGTGAGCATATTCTGATTAGATGGTGATGAAGATATAAGGCGGCGGTTAGATTTACTCACTTGGTGCGATTATGTGTGCAGGGACTAGCATCATGTGTTTGGAAAAAAGCTCAGATCAGGGGAGAGGATAACTCTCCGGAATTCTAATTGTCAGTCTGCCTCGTTCAATTTCCAGAGTGTTTGTTGTGGGAGGAAGAAGCATAATTAGTCACGGAGATGAGCGGATCATAATGCATATGAGTTTGATCATGATAATGTTTAATTTCTGGAGTGCAAAAAGTGGTTAGAATTAACAATGACAGTCAAGCAACTCTTTTAGTTAGTTAGTTAGTTCCTGAGCAGATGTTTGGACTGGTATCTGTTTTATGCTGCAATTCTTTGCACTATTGCTGACCTGTTACTGAAATAGAGGAAGTAAAATGTCAGCAGCCCCAAAACATGCCCAGAAACCTGTAAGGAGCATTTGCAAATTTTAGAATTGCAGTTGCTCAACAATATACGAGGTCTATTAGAAAAGTATCCGACCTTATTATTTTTTTAAAAAAACATATGGATTTGAATCACATGTCATCACATCAGCCAAGGTTGAACCTTCGTGCGCATGCGAGAGTTTTTTCACGCCTGTCGGAGACGTCAGTCGCCTGTGAGCACGCCTTGTGGGAGGAGTGGTCCAGCCCCCTCGTCGGAATTCCTTTGTCTGAGAAGTTGCTGAGAGACTGGCGCTGTGCTTCATCAAAATTTTTTCCAAAACTGTGAGGCACATCCGAGTGGATACCATTCGACAAATTAAGCTGGTTTTCAGTGAAAATTTAACGGCTGATGAGAGATTTTGGATTGTTTCTATCGCTGTAAGGACTTCCCACGGAGTGGGACGTCGCGCAGCACTCCGAGGCGACGTCGTCATCCTGTTTCAAGCTGAAAACCTCCAAATTTAAGCCTCTGTTGACCCAGGACGCCGTGAGAGAACAGAGAACTTTCAGAAGAAGTCGGGATCAGCAGTTTATCCGGACATTCCACTGTTAAAGGAGATTTTTTTTAATGAAAGACGTGCGGACGGATTGGCGCATCGGCTCGCAGCCGGCACGGCGCGCCTGCCACAGGAAAAACACCTCCGTTGGAAGCCTTAAGGACAAGTTGGAACATGCCCTGCTGTTAAACAATTCTCAGATACTCACTCAACTGAAAGCCACCAAAAGCCGCCTGGATTTTACAAATGGTTATCAACACACAGGTGTTGTTATCACAGGTGTTTTTCCTGTGGCGGGCGCGCTGCGCCGGCTGCAAGCTGACGCACCAATCCGTCCGCACGTCTTTCATTAAAAAAATTTCCTTTAACAGTGAAATGTCCGGATAAACTGCTGATCCCGACTTCTTCTGAAAGTTCTCTGTTCTCTCACGACGTCCTGGGTCAACAGAGGCTTAAATTTGGAGGTTTTCAGCTTGAAACAGGATGACGACGTCGCCTCGGGGCGCTGCGCGACGTCCCGCTCCGTGGGAAGTGCTTACAGCGATAGAAACAATCCAAAATCTCTCATCAGCTGTTAAAATTTTCACCGAAAACCAGCTTAATTTGTCAAATGGTATCCACTCGGATGTGCCTCACAGTTTTGGAAAAAATTTGGAGCGCCAGTCTCTCAGCAACTTCTCAGACAAAGGAATTCCGACGAGGGGGCTGGACCACTCCTCCAACAAGGCGTGCTCACAGGCGAATGACGTCACCGACAGGCGTGGAAAAACTCACGCATGCGCACGAAGGTTCAAGCTTGGTTGACGTAAAAACATATGAATCAAATCCATATAGTTTTTTTTTAAAAATAAAAAGGTAGGATACTTTTCTAATAGACCTCGTACAGTAGGAATGTGTGGATGGCAATAGAAACACACTTCCTGCAGAACAAAATGATCTCAAATATGACATTTCATTAAGTTGCAATCCTGAAGAAAATCAAACAGATGCACAAGATAGCCTCTGGACAAAATGTGGCCAAGATATCAAAGGAGTGGCTTCAGGACAACTCTGTGAACATCTCTGGAGAGATCCAAAATGGCTGTGCACCTCCCCATCCAACCTGATGGAGCTTGAGAGGTGGTGCAAAGAGGAATGGGCAAAACTGCCCAAAGATAGGTGCGTCAAGCTTGTGGGATCATATTCAAGAAGACTTGAAGCTGTAATTGCTGACAAAGGTGCATCAAGAAAGTATTGAACAAAGGGTGTGAATACAACCCTGGCAAAACATTATGGAAATCACCGGCCTCGGGAGGATGTTCATTCAGTTGTTTAATTTGTAGAAAAAAAGCAGGTCACAGACATGACACAAAACTAAAGTCATTTCAAATGGCAACTTTCTGGCTTTAAGAAACACTATAAGAAATCAGGAAAAATAATTATGGCAGTCAGTAAGGGTTACTTTTTAGACCAAGCAGAGGGAAAAAAATATGGAATCACTCAATTCTGAGTAAAAAATTATGGAATCATGAAAAACAAAAGAACGCTCCAACACATCACTAGTATTTTGTTGCACCACCTATGGCTTTTATAACAGCTTGCAGTCTCTGAGGCATGGACTTAATAGTGACAAACAGTACTCTTCATCAATCTGGCTCCAACTTTCTCTGATTGCTGTTGCCAGATCAGCTTTGCAGGTTGGAGCCTTGTCATGGACCATTTTCTTCAACTTCCACCAAAGATTTTCAATTGGATTAAGATCCGGACTATTTGCAGGCCATGACATTGACCCCTATGAGTCTTTTCACAGTTTTCACAGTTTTTGCTCTACAGCAAGATGCATTATCATCTTGAAAATGATTTTGTCATCCCCAAACATCCTTTCAATTGATGGGATAAGAAAAGTGTCCAAATATCAACGTAAACGTGTGCATTTATTGATGACGTAATGACAGCCATCTCCCCAGTGCCTTTACCTGACATTGCAGCCCATATCATCAATGACTGTGGAAATTTACATGTCTCTTCAGGCAGTCATCTTTATAAATTCGTCACTGGAACACCACCAAACAAAAGTTCCAGCATCATTACCTTGCCCAATGCAGATTCAAGATTCATCACTGAATATGACTTTCATCCTGTCATCCACAGTCCCACGATTGCTTTTCCTTAGCCATTGTAACCTTGTTTCTTTCCTTGTTAGGTGTTAATGATGGCTTTCGTTTAGCTTCTTCTGTATGTAAAACCCCATTTCCTTTTGGCGGTTTTCTTACAGTTCGGTCACAGACGTTAACTCCAGTTTTCATCCCATTCATTCCTCATTTGTTTTGTTGGCATTTTCGATTTTTGAGAATATTGCTTTAACGTTTTCTGTCTTGACGCTTATGTGTTTCCTTGTCTACCAGTATGTTTGCCTTTAACACACCTTCCCATGTTGTTGTATTGGTCCAGAGTTTAGACACAGCTGACTGTGAACAAACCAACATCTTTTGCAACATTGCGTGATGATTTACCCTCTTTTAAGAGTTTGTAATCCTCTCCTTTGTTCAATTGACATCTCTCCTGTTGGAGCCATGAGTCATGTCAGTCCCACTTGGTGCAACAGCTCTCAAAGGTTGATCACTCCTTTTAGATGCAGACTAATGAGCAGATCTGATTTGATGGCAGGTGTTAGTTTTGGGGATGAAAATTTACAGGGTGATTCCATAATTTATTCCTCAGAATTGAGTGAGTCCATATTTTTTTCCCTCTGCTTGGTCTAAAAAAGTAACCGTTACTGACTGCCACAATTATTTTTCCTGATTTCTTATAGTGTTTCTTAAAGCCAGGAAGTTGCCATTTGAAATGAGTTTAGTTTTGTGTCATGTCTGTGATCTGCTTTTTTTTCTACAAAATTAAACAACTGAATGAACATCCTCCGAGGCCGGTGATTCCATAATTATTGCCAGGGGTTGTACTTGTGTACATGTAATTTCTTTTTATAAAATTTTATTTTAATATATTGGCAGAAAAAAAAAAACTTTTTCACATTGCCATTATGGGGTACTGTGTGTCGAAGTTTGAGAACAATGACTTTCAACCATTTTGGAATAAGGCTGTAACATAACAAATGTGGAAAGTAAAGTGCTGTGAATACTTTCCAGATGCACTATGTTTTCATTATTTGCATGCCAATGAAGTGGCGAGCAGGGTATTGCTTTCACTGATGTGGTGTGTGTGTGTGTGTGTGTGTGGACACGATAACTCAAAAACAGCTGGATGGATTTCCTTCAAACTTGGTGTGAATATTACACAAATAAATATCTACAGGTGATTAGATTTTGGAGTAGTATGGCCAAAGGGTATGGTTAAAGAAAACATGGTCTGTAAGACAATGTTTTGAAAATGTCAACAACAAGAAGTCTAGATGAATGATCCAAAGCATATCTTGATCAACAAAATATTGTGATTGATTGGTATGAAGACTTCATAATGAAGTCACACAAAAATGTGATGACATCATACATAATCAAAATAGACATAACAGACATATGTCTTTACCTGCACAGTAGTGTTCAGATTAATAGTAGTGCTATGTGACTAAAAAAGATTAATCCAGGTTTTGAGTATATTTCTTATTGTTACATGGGAAACAAGGTACCAGTAGATTCAGTAGATTCTCACAAACCAAGCATTCATGATATGCACACTCTTAAGGCTATGAAATTGGGCTATTAGTAAAAAAAGTAGAAAAGGGGGTGTTCACAATAATAGTAGTGTGGCATTCAGTCAGTGAGTTTCGTCAATTTTGTGGAACAAACAGGTGTGAATCAGATGTCCCCTATGTAAGGATGAAGCCAGCACATCTTGAACATGCTTTTCTCTTTGAAAGCCTGAGGAAAATGGGGCGTTCAAGGCATTGTTCAGAAGAAACAGTGTAGTTTTATAAAGGTTGATTGGAGAGGGGAAAACGTATACGCAGGTGCAAAAAATTATAGGCTGTTCATCTACAATGATCTCCAATGCTTTAAAATGGACAAAAAAAAAAAAACAGAGACGTGTGGAAGAAATGGAAAGCAACCATCAAAATGGATAGAAGAATAACCAGAATGACAAAGGCTCACCCATTGATCAGCTCCAGGATGATCAAAGACAGTTTGGAGTTACCTGTAAGTGCTGTGACAGTTAGAAGACGCCTGTGTGAAGCTAATTTATTTGCAAGAATCCCCCACAAAGTCCCTCTGTTAAATAAAAGACGTGCAGAAGAGGTTACAATTTGCCAAAGAACACATCAACTGGCCTAAAGAGAAATGGAGGAATATTTTGTGGACTGATGAGAGTAAAATGGTTCTTTTTGGGTTCAAGGGCCGCAGACAGTTTGAGAGACAACCCTCAAACTCTGAATTCAAGCCACAGTTTCACAGTGAAGACAGTGAAGCATGGTGGTGCAAGCATCATGATATGGGCATGTTTCTACTACTATGGTGTTGGCCTATATATTCGCATACCAGGTATCATGGATCAGTTTGGATATGTCAAAATACTTGAAGAGGTCATGTTGCCTTATGCTGAAGAGGACATGCCCTTGAAATGGGTGTTTCAACAAGACAATGACCCCAAGCACACTAGCAAACCAGCAAAATCTTGGTTCCAATCCAACAAAATTAATGCCTCGCAGATGTGAAGAAATCATGAAAAACTGTGGTTATACAACTAAATACTAGTTTAGTGATTCACAGGATTGATAAAAAAGCAGTTTGAACATAATAGTTTTGAGTTTGTAGCGTCAACAGCAGATACTACTATTATTGCGAACACCCCCTTTTCTACTTTTTTACTAATAGCCCAATTTCATAGCCTTAAGAGTGTGCATATATGAATGCTTGGTCTTGTTAGATTTGTGAGAATCTACTGAATCTACTGGTACCGTTGTTTCCCATGTAACAATAAGAAATATACTCAAAATCTGGATTAATCTTTTTAGTCACATAGCACTACTATTAATCTGAACACTACTGTACATTTATATTATGGTTTGTAGCACCACTTTGTGAATGAGAGTGTACATACATCACAAAACATCATCACAAAATTTAATTGAAAAAGCGTGGTTGTTGCACTGACATAAACATTTTGAAAAATGGACAATTTGAAATAAAGTCCTCTGTTCACCTAAATAGTTATGTTTGTATATCATTGTGGAATCTGAGAAAGTATAACTTCAGTAAATAATTTTCCTGAAACTCTAAAGGGTTTTCTGTCAGATGATCAAGAATAATAAGCCTTTGCTTTTTGCTTGGTTAGAAGGCTAAAAGTTGATCTCGCATGTTCAGGAAGCCAGTGAAGCGAGACATGTGTTGGTCTGAGATTTGATATAATATGAGCAATTCTACCCCCCCGAAGAATACAGTCAGAATCTACACATAGATTAAAATCTAAAACAGTGCTGCGTGTGTACAAGAACATTTAGCTGGATAATGTTTGCCTAACTTTGTCCAAAGATTAAAATTTAAAACTGATCAGTGTTTGTGGGTCTTGGTGAAATAAAAGGGGATATATATATATATATAAATGTGATGATTGAGATTATCTCGTCACTGTAACAGTTTCATCATTTTTCTTTCTATATATCACAAAAGTTACTTTACATACCTTGAAGAAAAGTCATTTGACTGTTTAAACACAACTACAATTTGGTGATGGAGATCCAAGTCTTCTACATTTTTGTTGGAGGCACACGGCACTTTTTTAATGAGTGTTGCTCTAAAAATAAATCAAACAGACCATGGCGAAGGTAATTGGAAACATTTATTGCACTCCAATGATTCATTAATGTTTGTATGTGCAAAAATGAAGATAACTCATCCTATTCTGTGGTAGAACACAGAGACAATTTGTTGCAGATGTCCCAAATTAATTTAATATTTCCTCAAGAATTCAGCATTTATGAATCAATCAAATCAACAGTTGCTTATAAGATTCCCCAAACCCCAATGTTTTTCTTCAATCGATGCATTCATAAATTATACACTTCAGTGTAATAAGGAGGCCTGCGACCCCACGTACATATATTTCACTCTACTTGCATTCATCTGGGAGCTCATATACATGGAGGAGTCGGTCAAAATGGAGGGGTTAGTGTGCTGATGACTCAGGGTCACCAACAAGGGTCGTAACCTTAACCCATTTACAAACCCACATGTCCCCCTATGTTAAGGCCACACACATTAGCATTTTGGGATAAAAGTTTCTCTTTCTTTCAGTCTAATTCACCACAATTAGTGAATTCTGACTTGTATTCAATCCAAGTGAATGTTCACTTGCTATTCAGATAATTCTGCATAATTCAGCTTCAGTAATTGCTACCATCTTTGAATCTTAAAATGCTTTGGAGCAATTAATGTAGGTAGCCTAGCTGAGTCACTGTTGGCAACTAGCTAGCTTAGATAGTTGGTGTGTTTTTATGTACCTTAGGAACTGCATTACCCAGAATCCCATATGCTTGGTCATTGGGGTATGATCACCCTGCTCAGCGTGCCGCTCTCGTTGGAGCGACATCTCTACTATTTTGGCATTGTGGGATAGCTCGCCGGACTACTTTCACCTGACCCAGTGCTGAATTTGCCGACATGAGAAGATGCTGCTGGACGAGTGAGTATATTGTCTTACGATCATTTAGGCATAAAAACACACGAGATACACAAGTTCCTGTGCCAAATATATGAGGTCTGTGATAAAAGTAACGGACCTTATTATTTTTTTCAAAAACCATATGGATTTGAATCACGTGTGATTACATAAGACATGCTTGAACCCGCGTGGGCATGCGAGAGTTTTTCACGCCTGTCGGTTACGTCATTCACCTGTGGGCAGTCTTTGAGTGAGGAGTGGCCCACCCTCTCATCGTTTTTCATTGTTTAGGAATGGCTCAGAGACTGCTGCTTTGTTTGATAAAAAAAATTTTCAAAAACTGTAAGGCACAACTGAGTGGACACATTCGATAAATTCAGCTGGTTTTCGGTAAACATTTTAACGGCTGATGAGAGATTTTGGTCTGTAGTGTCGCCGTAAGGACGGCCCACAGCGCCTGACGGCGATCTGCGCTTCGAGGCGGCAGCATCTCGCCGTGTTCAAGTTGAAAACTTCACATTTCAGGCTCTGTTGAGCCAGGAAGTCGTCAGAGAACAGAGAACTTTCAGAAGAAGTCGGCATGAGGAGTTTATTCGGACATTCCATTGTTAATGGACATTTTGTAATGAAAGAACTGCGGGCAGAGTCGCATGTCGGGCCGGACCCGACCGCGGGGGGTCGCGACAGGAAAAACACCTCCGTTGGAAACCTTAACGGACAAGTTGGAACATGCCCAGCTGTTAAACAATTTCTCAGTTACTCACTTGTGAAAGCCTCAAAAGCCGCCTGAGATTTACAAATGGTTTTCACACGGAGGTGTTTTTCCGTCGTGGAGCACACAGATTCGCCGAGTCATCACGGGAAACGACTCGGCGAATTTGCGTGCACGTCTTTCATTACAAAATGTCCTTAAACAGTGGAATGTCCGCAATAAAGTCCTCATGCCGGCCTCTTCTGAATCTTCTCTGTTCTCTCATGACGTCCTGGGTGAATTAAGCCTTAAATTAGAATGTTTTCAGGTCAAAACAGGCCGACAACGGTGCCTGGAAGCGCTGCGCGACGTCCCGCTCTGTGGGAAGTCCTTACACCAACAGAAACACCCCATAATCTCTCATCACCATTAAACTTTCATCGGAAACCAGCTTAATTTCTCGAATAGTGTCCACTCGGATTATCCCTCACAGGTCCAGAAAAAAATGTTGATGAAGCAACGCGCACCGTCCGCAGCAGCTATTCAGACCAAGCGATTCCGACGGCGGGGTGGAGCACTCCTCACTCAAGGCCTGCCCACAGCGAATGACGTCACTGTGACACAGCTGACAAAACTCACGCATGGCGCACCGAGGGTTCAAGCATTCTGACGTAAAAACATATGATCAAATCCATTTATTTTTTGAAAAAAATAAAAAGGAACTGCTTTTTTTCATCACAGACCTCGTATTCCTTATGTTTTTGTTACCCATGAAACGCACTGTCATCGCAAATACGGCATTATTTGGGAACTACTTTTTGTACAGGAATTCATCAAATACGTCGGCCGGCCGCGTACTAACATAGAATACAAAAAACTGTATAGTTGTTCGGAGCCAAAACGAGAGCGTCCACTTTTAGCTTGCCATAAGCTAAGCTAGTGTCGCTCGTGAGAATATGGGTATGATATTGTTTTGGTTATGTTGACCAAACACAACAGCTAGGGTGGTTTGAAAGTTATATTGTTGAGCTTGTTTGTGAAGAATAATGTGTTGTGATAAAATGTGCTGCTAATTTTTTTCAAGGAAAAAAATACAGTACATAAAAGCAGATTATTACCACCCTGACAGCAACATTGTTGTTTAGATTGTTGGACTAGATGGATAAATTGGAATTGCCAATCTTAGTTCTTTTCTTAAACCAGATCACAGAACCTACACAATTTCCATCACTTGCTACTTTACCACAAGCTGATTAGTTCATTCAGGGTGTCTGTTTAGTACGTGATTGGTTGCACACTGAATGAACTAATCATCTTGTGGTAAAGTAGCGAGTGATGGAAAAAGTGCAGCTTCTGTGGTACATGAGGACAATTTTAAGAATACTATTTCAGAGGAAATACTTCATGTAAGAGGATCTTTGTGCATGATTTTGCTACATTGCACATTCACACAACAGTCTTCCTTCTTCAGCTTCCACATCTGATCCTTTATTGAGCTCTGATTCTCTTCTTCTTCACCTCTGAAGTCATTCTACAAACCACCATCCTATCGACACTCTCCCCTGCCACCACCTTACAGTCTCTGATTTATTTTATCTTGTATCTCCTACAAATAACGTAGTCCACCTCTGTGAACCTTCCTCCACTCTTATGTCACCCTGTGCTCCTCCTTTTTCTTTAGGTATTCACCACAGCCATTTCTATCCTTTATGCAAAATCAACTACCATCTGCCCTGCCACGTTCTTGTCCTTGATACCATATCTACCCATAACTTCCTCATCACATCTGTTTCCTTTGCCAACATGCCCATTGAAGTCTGCTCCTATCACCACACTTTCATGCTTGGACACTCTCCACCACCTCATCTAACTCACTCAAGAAATCTTTTCTATTTCATCCCAACCTACCTGTGGGGCATATGCACTGATGACATTCACCCTTCAATTTCCAAATTCATACTCATCACTCTGTCGGACACTCACTTAACCTCCAACACACCTCTTAACAACATACTCTTCCTTTAAAATGACCCCATTTCTCTTCCTATCCTCAGCATGATACAAGTTGTACCCACCGCCGATGCTCCTGCTCTTACTTCCCTTCCACTTGGTCTCTTGCATACATAATATGTCTGCCTTTCTCCTGTCCATCATATCAGCCAGCTCTCTCCCTTTACCAGTCATACTGCCAACATTCAAACTACCAACTCTCACTTTCACCCTTCTAGTTTTCCTCTTCTCCCGCTGTCTGTGGACACATTCTCCTCCTCTTCTTCTTCTTCACCCAGCAGTAGCCCAATTTCCACCGGCACCCTGTTGGACAAAAGCACTGCTGGCGGTTGTTGTTAACCTGGGCCTCAACCGACCCGGTACGGATATTTGATTTGTACTCTTCATCTTTATTTTGTTTTATGCTGGATGCCCTTCCTGATGCAACCCTACTCCTTTATACAAACTTGGGACCAGCACTCAGACTGTACTAGCTGCATACCCCATGTGGCTGAGATTTGACAAACTTTAAGGTTAATGCTCTGCCTCCTTCTACCCTCCTCATTTATCTGTCAAAACCTGCAGTTCCTTCAATAGCCACTTGGCGCTGCCTCCAAAAGCATGTCAGTCTCCGTTAAACCCCATGTTATAACGTCCAATATTACAGCAAAAATAAAAATGTGTACATCCTGGTACAAAAAAAAAATAATTTTTTTTTGGTCTGTACGAGGGCTGTCAACAAAGTATAGGTCCTTTTTATTTTTTTCAAAAACTATATGGATTTCATTCGGGGGTGGTGGCCAAGTGGTTAATGCGCTTGGTTTCAGTTCGGAAGGTTCTGGGTTCAAATCCCACCCCTGCCACATTTCTCCATGTAATGTGGAGTTGCGTCAGGAAGGGCATCCGGCGTAAAACCTGTGCCAAATCAACATGCAGATCCACCTTGGATTTGCTGTGGTGACCCCGAGTGCAAACAAGGGAGCAGCCGAAGGGACTTAGTATATGGATTTCATTCATATGTTTTTACGTCAGACATGCTTGAACTCTCGTGCGCATGCGTGAGTTTTTCCACGACCTGTCGGTGACGTCATCCGCCTGTGAGCACTCCTTGTGGGAGGAGTCGTCCAGCCCCTCGTCGGAATTCCTTTGTCTGAGAAGTTGACTGAGAGACTGGTGCTTTGTTTGATCAATTTTTCTAAAACCTGTGATGCACATCGAAGTGGACATGGTGCGAAAAATTAGCGGTTTTCGGTGAAAATTTTACACGGCTGATGAGAGATTTGAGGTGATACTGTCGCTTTAAGGACTTCCCAACGGAGCAGGAGACGTCGTGCAGCGCTCCCAGGCACCGTCGTCAGCCGGTTTTCAAGCTGAAAACCTCCACATTTCAGGCTCTATTGACCCAGGAGACGTCGTGAGAGAACCGAGAAGTTTCAGAAGAAGTGGTTTCAGCATTTTATCCGGATATCCACTGTTAAAGATTTTTTAATGAAAGACGTGCGGACGTGTCCGCGCGTCGGGACGCAGCCGAGCGGTGCGGCGGCACAGGAAAAACACCTCTCCGGTTGATAACCATTTGTAAAATCCAGGCGGCTTTTGATGGCTTTCAGTGGAGTGAGTATCTGAGAAATTGTTTAACAGCTGGACATGTTCCAACTTGTCCTTAAGGCTTCCAACAGAGGTGTTTTTCCTGTGGCAGAGCGTCGCGGCGGCTGTGAGCCGACGCTGCAATCCGTCCGCACGTCTTTCATTAAAAAAATCTCCTTTAACAGTGGAATATCCGGATAAAATGCTGAAACCGACTTCTTCTGAAACTTCTCTGTTCTCTCACGACGTCCTGGATCAATAGAGCCTGAAATGTGGAGGTTTTCAGCTTGAAAAAGGCTGACGACGGCGCCTGGGAGCGCTGCGCGACGTCCCACTGCGTGGGAAGTCCTTAAAGCGACAGCATCACCTCAAAATCTCTCATCAGCCGTTAAAATTTTCACCGAAAACCAGCTTAATTTTTCAAACCGTGTCCACTTCGATGTGCCTCGCAGGTTTAGAAAAAATTTTGATCAAACAAAGCGCCAGTCTCTCAGCAACTTCTCAGACAAAGGAATTCCGACGAGGGGCTGGACGACTCCTCCCACAAGGAGTGCTCACAGGCGAATGACGTCACCGACAGGCGTGGAAAAACTCACGCATGCGCACGAGGGTTCAAGCATGTCTGACGTAAAAACATATGAATGAAATCCATATAGTTTTTGAAAAAAATAAAAAGGACCTATACTTTATTGACAGACCTCGTATAGCTAGTTTTCCCCTTCTTGACAACTGTACAGGAGGTGAATTTTTTTTAATAACATTATGTGTAATCAGGGGTGTAGTGATTGGAATAACAGCTACCTACTAAGCGGCTGGCTGTTAGTGGGTACTAACAGTAGTAGGTCACTAGTTCCTTTCTGAGAGTTTTATTATAATAATTAATCCCCACACACACACACACACACACACACACACACACACACACACACACACACACACACACATTTTGTTTTGTTACAGCCTTTTTCCAAAATGGAGTACATTTATTTTCCCTTCAGAATTCTACTCACAGCACCCAGTAATGACAATATGAAGAAAAATTCATTTTTTTTATTTTTGCCAATTTATTAAAAAAACAAACAAACAAAAAACTAAGAAACCACATGTATATAAGTATTCACAGCCTTTGCACCTTTGGTAGAAATTACAACCTCAGGTCTCTTTAAATATGATGCCACAAGCTTGGTGCACCTATCTTTGGGCAGTTTTGTCCATTCCTCTTTACAGCACCTCTCAAGCTCCATCAGGTTGGAATGGGAGCGTCGGTGCAACAGCCATTTTCAGATACTCTCCATAGATGTTCAATCAGATTCAGGTCTGGGCTCTGCTAGGCCACTCAAGGACATTCACAGAGTTGTCCTGAAGCCACTCCTTTGATATCTTGGCTGTGTGCTTAGGGTCATTGTCCTGCTGAAAGATGAACCGTCAACCCAGTCTGAGGTCAAAAGTGCTCTGTGGCAGGTTTTCATCCAGGATGTCTCTGTACTTTGCTGCATTCATCTTTCCCTCAATCCTGACTAGTTTCCCAGTTCCTGTCACTGAAAAACATCCCCACAGCATGATGCTGCCACCACCATGCTTCACTGTAGGGATGGTGCCTGATTTCCTCCAAACACGACACCTGGCATTCACACCAAAAAGTTAAATCTTTGTCTCATCAGACCAGAGAATTTTGTTTCTCATGGTCTGAGAGTCCTTTGGGTGCCTCTTGGCAAACTCCAGGTGTTCTGCCATGTGCCTTTTATGAAGGAATGGCTTCCATCTAGCCATTCTACCATACAGGCCTGATTGATGGATTGCTACAAAGATGGTTGTCCTTCTGGAAGGTTTCTCCTCTCTCCACAGAGGAATGCTGGGGCTCTGATAGAGTCACCATTGGTTCTTGGTAACCTCCCTGAATAAGCCCTTTTCCCCCAATCTTTCAGTTTAGACGGGCGGCCAGCTCTAAGAGTCCTGGTGGATCTGAACTTCTTCCATTTACAGATGATGAAGGCCACTGTGTGATTTGGCGCTAAATAAAATAAATTGAAAGGGTTAGGGTTAGGAAACTGCTCACTGGAACCTTCAAAACAGCAGATATGTTTCTGTACCCTTTCCCAGATTTGTATCTCAAAACAGTCCTGTCTGGGAGGTCTACAGACAATTCCTTTAACTTCATATCTGGTTTGTGGTCTGACTGGGACCTTATATGTAGACAGGCGTGTGTCTTTCCATATCATGTCTGATCAACTGAATTTACCCCAGGTGGACTCTAAGCTGTAGATACATCTCAAGGATGATCACACCTGAGCTCAGTTTTGAGCTTCATGGCAAAGGCTGTTAATGCTTATGTACATGTGATTTGTTCATTTTTTTAATTTTAATAAATTTGCAAAAAAAAAAAAAAAAAAATCACTTTGTCATTATGGGATATTATATGGAGAATTTTAAGGAAAAAATAATTAATATATATATTAATTCCTTTTGAATAAGGCTGTAACATAAAAAAGTGGAAAAAGTGAAGTGCTGTGAGTACTTTCCGGATGACCTGTATTAGAGCAAAGACCAACATTCAGTATGGTTCATGTATGTTAACTGATTCAAAAAAAAAAAAAGAAAGAAAACAAATCTGAGCTCAGATTTCCTCTACCACATCACTTTTTTTTTCATCTGTATCATGATGGTTATGCAAAAGTTGCTCATGAGTTAGACCGCCACTAATCATGCACAGTTTTAAGAGCATAGTTTTTAAACCAGGTTTGCAAAATGTGAACAGAGCCATAATATCATTTAGGGAGCTGAAGAGGTGTGCGAGACTTCAGCTATTGTTTCACTGCTTGATACAAGAAATAAATTTTGATACATCAAAAATGTGATGTGATTGAAATTAACACCAGATTTGGATTCAGCACCCCTAAATTACCCAAAATCCGTTGAATAATTCCATGAAAGAAAAATCATGTTGACCCAGTGCACTTTTGTTGTTGAGCAAATTTTAGATTATTTGTATGTTAGCACCGTTAGCACTAATTGGCAGGTATTTCTGGTTGTTTCTCTCACACAGAGGTTTAATGCAATTCTATATGACCAATCGCTATTTCCCCTTATCTTTTTAACATAAAATGGCAGACTCAAGCTAAGTGCACATGCAGAAAAAACGTATTTTAAACTCTTAAAACATGCATGAAAAACGTTTCTTTAGCTTCACTGTAACATGCAATATAAACAGAAAAATAGCTTAACAACGTATATAACTCATTTTTAGAACACTGGGAAACGTGTACCTAAAAAATTGAGAAATATCACGAGTTATTTCTGGTTGTTTCTCTCAGGCAGAGGTTTATTGCAATGAGGAGAACCCCGCGAAATCCCTCCAGTGGTGTGGGAAAGACATTACAGTTGCAAAAAATAAAGGATCCCAGGATTACTAGACGATTTCTGAGAATGCGGTCACAATTCCTTTGAATAGAATTACAAAACATTTAGAAAAAATAAAGAACAATGCATTTTTAACCAATTCTTAAGTGTATTTATATTGTTCTGAAGGCTTTTATGTAAATGTATATTTATTACAAACCTTTTAAGCACTTTACTATTTTACTATTTCTATTCCCTACTGTTTTAATATGACATCACCTTATGACTTATCATTATTTACTGGCAGAGAGCTAGTCACTATTTATTGGTGCTGAGCGGAGTTTTAAAGGTGTTTTAAAGGTCTAACCTATCACATATATGCGGGTAGTAGTTTTGAAAAACTTGCACTTGAGCCACCCATTGTACGAGCCATCTGCCAGTGTGTAAAAATAAACATTAATCGATCACCTACACCCAGTTATCTTTCTTGTTAGCCTTAGCTAGCTTGGTAACTTTAAGATAGGTAGGCAGGTTCAGCTTCATTCATTTCACCTGGATCATGCCAGTCTTTCCCACGTTCTTCCCACCTCCCTTTCCCTTAATGGATTTGCTGGGAGTTATGCCGACTCCGCTCTGCCAAGAAACTTCAAAACACTTATAAAGTCATTAATCATGAATCCTCTCATGCTTCACTCATGGTTTGTGATCAGACTGTGTGCTTAAAATCACCCACTGCAAAAACAATGTGCGAGAAAAGATTTTTTTTTACTTATGATGCAAAGTGCATGACTTAATAACACCTTACGGGTTGTCTGGGTAGTCATATGTTGTGGTCATGACCTGCTAAAGTGTTTACATCACCACCTGTATGCTATGGGTCCTCATTATATTGTTAGGTCATTTCTGCTGCGGTCACACAGTGACGTGAATCCAAAACATTCTACTTTAGATCTCTCTCTCACACACACCACACACACACACCACCACACACACACACCACACACACACACACCACACACACACACACACACACACACACACACACACACACACACACATCTTCAACTGCTTACTCAAATTAAGGGTCACGGGGGGCTGGAGCCTATCCCAGCGGTCATAGGGCGTGAGTTGGGGTATACCCTGGACAGGACGCCAGTCTGTCACTGTAGATCAGTTGTTTCAGAAGTGTAGACCGCGACCCCCTGGTGGACCATGAAGGTATTGCAGCTGGGCCGTGAGAAGTCATTAAAAATAAAAACATTTTAACAAGTCCTTAATTTTTATTTTGTAATGAAGTTTACAATTTACAGAATCGTACTGCATTCACCAGATAAAAAAAAAAAAAAAAATCAGACTGCTGAACTCATAATTACGAGATCCTGATCTCGTAATTATGAGTTCAGGCTTTTTAATTTTTATATATTTATTTTGTGTTTGTGTGTGTAATTGCTTCCGTACTTCCAGTCCCTCAGTAAAGACAAGTGTGAGAATTCCCGAGTCATAATCGAAAATTGGACAATTTGTAAGCTCCGACACTGCACTGTGATCGTACACCACACGGAATTTCCCCTAAACTGTTCCTGGGTGAATGAAACTCCTCCAGCGAGGTGGGCACGGGGCAGCCAGCCTGACGTGGGGGGAGTGAACCCTGCTTTGTCCCTCCTCCCTGGACATTCATCCAGGAGCACCTGAGGGGAAAATCCACACTTACAGATTACAGTGTGTTATCACCGGTTAACCTCAGCCCGCTTCTTTACTGAGGGACTGGAAGTACGGAAGTATATATATAAAAAATTTAGCCACTGATCTTTTCTCATAATTACGAGATCTTTTCTTGTAATTATGAGATCAGGATCTCGTAATTATGAGGTCAGGTTTTTTTTTATCCAGTGAATGCAATATGTTTCCGTACCAATTCCCCCCAAAATATTTATAGATTTAAAAATATAACCAGAAGTAATAGGACAAAGCCATGGGAGTTAAATAACATGTTCTTAATTGATCTGACTTAGTTTAACAAAATATATGAAAAAGAATATCTTCTTATTCTCATGTGTTAATCAACATTCTGATTAATAGTTTGGCCTCAGAAAATTTTGGAAGTTGGCAGTCTAGTTCATAAGTTTGGCTACGTTTTCCAGATAAGGGTGGATTGTCACTTCTGGGTCAAGCAAAAGTTATTGCCCCAATTGGAAGAGTTTACGTATGTCGAGGTCTTGTTCATGAGTGGGGGTAAGTTGGAGCGTGAGATTGATAGACGGATTGGGATGGTATGTGGTGTTTTATGGATGTTATGCCGGACCATCATGGTGAAGAAAGAACTGAGCCAGAAGGTGAGACTATCAATTTGTCGGTCTATTTACACTCCTATCTTCACGTATGATCATGAACTTTGGGTAATGGCCAAAAGTATAAGATTGCAGATACAAACGGCCGTAATGACATTCTTCCGTCTGGTATCTGGGCTTACACTTCTAGAAAGGGTGACAAGCTCAACTGGGAAGGACTCGGAGTACAGCTGCTGCTTCTTCACATTGAAGGAGTCCGTTGAGTTGTTTTGGGCATCTGGTGAGGATGCCTGGTTGTCTTCCCTAGGGAGGTCTTTCAGGCATTTCTCACTAGGAGGAGGCCCCGGGGAGGACCCAGGACACACTGGAGGGATTATATTTCCCAGCTGCTTAGTCTATCACTGTCACAACTCAGACCTGGATAAACGTCAGATTTGCTCAGAGACTGTTTTTATGGATGTGTCACAGTTCACTTTCAAGTCGTTGTTTCTCTGCATGTAACTATGGAAAGATAAAACTAAAAACCTCTTCTGCCAAAGTTATAATCTATTGGGAGATTGTCATTCTGCTTTCTCTGTTATGTAACAGGTGTGCTGGTTCAGCCCCCCAAAACTGGAGTACTCTATTAAGACTGCAGTTCCAACTCCTACAGAAACCTCATCTGGTATTCTTTAGTGTCAAACTGAGGGAGTAAAACTTTCTTATGCTTCAGTTAGACCAGGAGAGATGAGAAGAAGCTGGAAAATGGCTCTAAATTGTCAATGACTATGTTGGCTGAGGGTGAAAATCATTCGGCAGAAAGGAAAAGTGGACCAGGAGCCACTTCAGAGTGTGTCAGGGGTGAAAAAGGCAGGAATACAAAAGGAATGGAGAGAAGGAGTCAGTGAGAGATAATAGAGGGAGAGTGAGTGAGGGGACAGCAGTAGGTGTTTTGTTGAGCAATGATGCTGAGGCTGTGTTGTGCAGAAGAGGTCAGTAAACATCACGTAAGAGCAGATAGTGGGGAGCAGCTGAAACTGTGACAATTCCAATTTCAAGCAGTGAGATTACACTTTATAGAGGGAAGAGCAGAGAATCTGTGAAAGGAAAGAAACCACAGAGGTACAGTGTTTCTCCAGCGTTCCGTGATAACGTGGAGCAACTTTTGGATCGTGATGTAGCTTTAGAATCACAGCGGCAGAATGTTGAGGTGACAGGTGCTTGACATTTGGCACATGAATAAATAAATGAATACAGAAAATTACATTTATCTTTGAGAATTTTATTCTTTGGGCTTATAGGGGGGAAAACAGCAGTAATCCTACATAAAAAAACAAAAAAAGAAGTAGAAATATAAATTATAAGCTTTGGAAAGCAAACAACAGTCATCAACAGTGGAGCAGCAATGTTTAGCAAAGAAAAAAACACATTGGTTATACGAGGTCTGCATTTCGTGCTCCTGTCACAAAATGAATTTGTGCCCCGTCACAAAAAATGAGGCGCTTTTGTGTGGTTTGGTATCACAAACCCATAGATTAATTTACTTTTCGTAATATCTCGAACTGCCATGAGACTGTCATTCCATGAATGAGTGGACTCTCCTTAGTGGATTGCCCAATTTGGAAGAATCAGAATCCCCCCCCCCCCCCCCCCCACACACACACACAGGGGGGGGCTGAACTGCTGAACTGCAGGTGCCGGCAATGATTTTTGTCAGACCCAACATATTTAATCACAAAGGAAACGAACAGACGGGAAGTTGGTCAGATATTCAATAAAAGGTGGTGACAATCCAGAAGGGCCACGAGAGTGAAACCTAAAGACACGGCATGACCATGAAGCCGAGTAACATTTTTAGGTGCGTTAATAAGTGTATTAAGAATGGCAGCTCAACTTGACGTTCACCAGACTGATTACCATAAAGCTATTTATTAGGCTGATTTCCCAAGATGAGAGCAACAGAGACCGGAGCATTTGGGGGGGGGGGGGGGGGGTGACTGGCAGAAGGTTCAAGGCCATATCACCATGGAAACAGCCTGGGCATACAGCGGGAGGGACTGGGAATAGTGGAGGGTCACTTACAGGTGTTGCGAGATGCACGGCAGAAGGTGAGAGGTCAGAGACAACTCCTGGTTTTGCTGATTTTCTAATCACTATGGGGAGTTTGTGTAATTGTGGCCCGGCGGCGGTTGGATTAATTAAAAGTTAAATATTATTCAAGTCCTGCAGGTGATTCCCACAACAAGACACTTCACTGTGCGACCACACATTTTATGTGCAAGTAGTCTCATTACAGCACTTTAAAGTGTGCAGCCTCACCTCTAATGTAACAACGTTTCCGCAGGTCTTCATGACCACTAATCGGGGTTGGGAGCATCCCCCCCCCCCCAGCAGGGTGTGCTGCTGCTACTGCTTTGCAGCTCACACAACCCTGAGCCAAAAGCATGATGGCAGGTGCAGATGTGTGATTCCACGCGTGCCCTTTTCGTCTTTTATATCCACTGAATGTCTGTGGTTGTGACATTTGTACATTAAATAGGCAGCTGACTGGCAGCAAAAACCAACAGCAGTACTGGAACATACCTGTGTTAGTCTGTGCACTTCACCACATATTCCACATGCTGATACCTTTGCAATATGTAGATGTGGGTTTATACTTGCGTGTGTCCTTGGACAAGACACTTCATCTGAATTTTCTCAGGTCATCCAGCTGGAAATCAGAACTGTCCTTGGTTGGAGAAGTAACCTACGATGGGATCGCATCCCATCCAATGAGGATTTTTGAGTGGCCTTTTACTGGGGCCAGCCTAAGGCACACCTGTGCAATAACACTGTCTAATCAGCATCTTGACATGTCACACCTGTGAGGTGGGACGGATTGTCTCGGCAAAGAAGAAGTGCTCACTAACACAGATTTAGACAGATTTTGGAACAATATTTGAGAGAGATTTGTCTTTTGTGTATATAGAAAATGTTTTAGATCTTTGAGTTTAGCTCATGAAAAATGGGAGAAAAAACAAAAGCATTGCATTTATATTTTGGTTCAGTGTTGAGTCTCATGCTAATGACAGTGGTTATGTGGTTGCAAACGGAAGACAGAAAGCAGCACAGGAAAGGGTTCTTATCCTGCACACTCCTTTAGTGTATTAATGCAGAACACATTAAACCTTTAACACTTTGCAGTAGCCCTTTTTGTTTACATCTCGCGTTCCCACTGGTCCTGTTAGGCTCATAACTTATTCATATAAATCAGTGCCACTGGAGCACTGACAGAGTGAAACAGCTGAAGTAATGGCACTGTGTGTGTGTGTGCGTGCGTGCATGCGAGCATTAACTGGACGGGTCTCTATAAAATTTGTCTGTGCACCATTTGAGTGAAAGTAGCCCAAATACGGTGAATGATCACACATGCTGCACAACACCTTCAGTCATTCATTTTCTAAACCCTCTTTGTTCAGTTAAGCCCCTTTCACACCGGCCTGTGCAAGGTTACACTGTGCTCCATATGGGAGTACACAGGAATGAAAAAAATTTTGCGTGCAGGGAGAACCTTGGCTTGCCTCTTCTACTGTGGTTTTGAAGCTTCGTTGCCAGCAAAGTTCAGCGGGATGAATAAAATCTAGTAATGCAGGTGTGTGATAATAAAAAACCTAAAAGGATTTTTCACTGAACATAAGGTATGGCATAGGGTTGCATACAATTGCATAGGGTGTACACGAGCATAGTGTTGCTTAGACTGGCGTAGAGCACTGCATCCAGCGCTCTATGCCGAATGTCCGTGAAAAAATTACACATAAAATTTTTTGTGTCCATTTCACGGACCCCTTTATGTCTCTCAGCGTATTACCACGTAGGGCTGCATGAGCTTGCCATACGGCTGTGTAAGCTTGGCGTTGTCATTACGCCTCATTACGCAACTCTACATTGGCCCAGTGTGGAAGGGTCTAAGGCTCACAGTAGGAAAGGCTCAAGCCTATCAAAGTGGTTAATGGGCGAAAAGCAGCATGCAAACATCATGCAGAAAGGACCAGGACGGTCTCAAACCTACTGCCTTCTTGCTGTTCCTCACTAGAAAATTACTGTGGGGTCTTGGGAAAGGTCCTTAATCCACAAAGTGCTATTGGTGTCCTGTTGAGAATCTTGCAACACAGCACAGTGACGTCTGCGTGTATATGAATTGTTGAATATGAGGCATCATTATAAAGTGTTGCGATCATCTGCTTCAGATGGAAAAGCACTATAGAAATGCAGCCCAGTAGTTAGTTAGCCTGACCTTAGCCTAGCTGTCCTCTTCATTACAGGTCTGGCTGTTCCACAAAGTGCAAACAAGTGGAGTGCTGAGGAGTATGAAGGTTAATTCCTCTCTTTAATAAAGATTGTGTTTATTTCACTCATTTTCTAAGGTCCAGCACATCCTACTGATTCAGATCCTTATCACTGTGTTCATCTTATTCATTCATTCATTTTCTGTACCTGTTTACTCCAGTCAAGGGTCACGAGGGGCTGGAGCCTGTCCTGGCAGTCATATGGCGTGAGCCAGAGTACACACTGGACAGGAAGCCAGTCTATTACAGGGCCACAGACAAATTCATTCACACTCACTCACACACGCACACACACACCTACGGCCAATTTAGAGAAACAAATTCACCTAACCTGCATGTCTTGGGAAGTGAGAGGAAGCCGGAGCACTCAGAGGGAACCCACACAAGCAGGGAGAGAACAGGCAACTCCACACAGAAAGGACCAGATGGGAAGCGATCCCACAACCTTTTTGGTGTAACAACACAACAGTGCTAACCACTAAGGCACTGTACCTACCACCCTAATATTATTCTTATTCTTATTATTATGTTACGGTGGTTGGTATTCAGCTTAATGGTGCATTTCTCCTCCAGAGTGTGAATCAGACAGTGCCTCATTCACATCAGTACACAGGAGCAGCTTGTCATGCGTGCAGATGGTACCATTTTGTGGCTGTAGATGATAAAACAGTATTTTTTGACATCTACTTTGATTTTAATTATAAGGCACAGGATCAGCCAAACACACTGAAAAAAGTGCAACTCATAATTCAGAAAATACAGCAAACATTTTAGTGTGAATTGTGCAGTAACATCTTATACACAAAATCCTATAAACTTTTTCCTGTATTATCATGCTTATAAAAAATGTTTGGTCTGGTAAATATTAATAAAAAAGATTAATGACCCACATACACAACTCAAATGCAAAATAGCATATCAATACCAGACTTTGGGAGTATAGAAAACGGTGCAGCATCAATATATATGATCCTTAGCAAATGTTGGTCTTTAATCTTATACAGTGCATCTGGAAAGTATTCACATCGCTTCACTTTTTCCACATTTTCTTATGTTATTATAGCCTTATTCCAAAATGGATTAATTAATTTTTTCCCTGAAAATTCTACACACAATACCCCATAATGACAATGAAAAAAAATTTTTTTTTGTTTGTTTTTTTTTTTAGATTTTTGCAAATTTATTTAAAATAAAAAACTAAGAAATCACATGTACATAAGCATTCACCGCCTTTGCCCTGAAGCTCAAAACTGAGCTCCGGTGCCTCACTGATCATCTTTGAGATGTTTCTACAGCTTAATTGGAGTCCACCTGGGATAAATTCAGTTGATTGGACATGATTTGGAAAGGCACACACCTGTCAACATATAAGGTCCCACAGTTGACAGTGTGCGTCAGAGTACAAACCAAGCATGAAGTCAAAGGAATTGACTGTAGACCTCCAAGACAGGATTGTCTCGAGGCACAAATCTGGGAAGGATACAGAAACATTTCTCCTGCTTTAAAGGTCCCAATGTGCATAATGGCCTCCATCATCCGCCAATCAGGTCTGTATTATGGAATGGCCAGGCATAAGCCACTCCTTAGTAAAAGGAACATGGCAGCCCACCTGGAGTTTGCCAAAAGGCACCTGAAGGACTCTCAGACCATGAGAAACAAATTCTCTACTCTGATGCGACAAAGATTGAACTCTTCGGCGTGGATGCCAGACATCACATTTGGAGGAAACCAGGCACCATCCCTACAGTGAAGCATGGTGGTGGCAGCATCATGCTGTGGGGATGTTTTTCAGCAGCAGGAACTGGGAGACTAGTCAGGATTGAGGGAAAGATGAATGCAGTAATGTACAGAGACATCCTGGATGAAAACCTGCTCCAGAGCACTCTTGACCTCAGACTGGGGCGACAGTTCATCTTTCAACAGGACAATGACCCTAAACACACAGCCAAGATATCAAAGGAGTGGCTTCAGGACAACTGTGTAAATGTCCTTGAGTGGCCCATTCAGAGCTCAGACCTGAATCAGGTTGAACATCTCTGGAGAGATCTGAAAATGGCTGTTCACCGACGCTCCCCATCGAGCCTGATGAAGCTTGAGAGGTGCTGCAAAGAGGATGGACAAACTGCCCAAAGATAGGTGCACCAAGCTTGTAGCATTATATTCAAGAAGACTTGAGCCTGTAATAACTGCCAAAGGTGCATCAGCAACGTATCGACCACAGGGTCTGAATACTTATGCACATGTGATTTCTTAGTTTTTTTTAAATAAATTTGCAAAAATGTAAAAAGAAAAAAGAAAAACGTTTTTCATGTTCTCATTATGGGGTGTTGTGATTAGAATTTTGAAGGGAAAAATTAATTTACTCCATTTTGGAATAAGACTGTAACATAACAAAATATGGAAAAAGTAAAGCGCTGTGAATACTTTCCGGACGCAGTGGAGAACGCAATGCTCACCTCCCTTCCTGCTATGGGAAGAAAGGGATGCTCCCTTTTTTTTTCTTTTTTACAACTGAGAGCACTGGAAAACAGGATGCAACTGTTGCTATATTGCATCTTTGGCCTTTACTTTTATGGAAAGGCCCTGCAACCGGTTAGCACCCATGTATGGTGCAATACCTATCGAAATCTCAAGTTTCTATACCCTTATAGACTTTCTCTAGCTATCTCCATGCTATAAACCAAAGTGAGACTCTATGAGGCTGTGCAGTCATTTACACTAAAGTAATTAGAATTAAGAAGATTTGAAACGTTCAAACTGTTTGGGGGTTAATAATAGTACTGTTTAATTTTAAAAAATGGACACAGCACCTGGAATACGATGAACACAAAAGAATCCAGTTAATGATTTGTTTTTTTACGTTTCTATTTTGTTAATATGGATAGATGGTTGCACGGCTGAATCTGGTCTGCTTGAGTTTTTTTCTTTTTCTTTACTTTTTGATACTCAGAAAAAAAATGCAAAGGGAATTTTTCCAAAGCAGTTGGAAGTGAGAATAAAAAGGATATACGTAACACAACACTGCAAAATGTAACCACTGACGAGACAAAACGACTGAGGAAAAACCTGCAGTAATTAAAAAAATGTGATTTCCAAAGATTAAATGAGACGTTCTGAATTAGATTGTGTCAGTTGTCTATGGATGAAAGCTAACATTAGCGCGTTTCTAACATTTGCCTTAGGTTACAGTTTAAATAGCATTTGCTAGCTAAGGCTACCATTAGCCTTACCTAATGTTAGCTAGCTGATGATAGGAACGGCTGCACCGAATGTCATCCAGGGTTTTCATGTATCCCATAATCCCTTGCGCGCCAGAGAGTCGCTGCAGTCAAAACAACATAGAGAATCCACATGATGACAATTGTAAATGAATATTATACTACAAAAATGTAATTTTTTATGCTTTTTGTCACATTTATAAGAAACTGCATGCATGATACCCTGAAAACCTGCTAAAACAATTATAACAAAGAATCTGTGTCTGCTACATTTAATCTGTGTGGAATTTAATAAACGCAAACCGAATTTCAGACATATTATATACGAGGTCTGTGAGAAAAGTATCCGACCTTATTATTTTTTTTAAAAACCATATGGATTTGAATCACGTGTGATTACATCAGCCAAGCTTGAACCCTCGTGGGCATGCAAGAGTTTTTTCACGCCTGTCGGTGACGTCATTCGCCTGTGAGCACGCCTTGTGGAAGGAGTGGTCCAGCCCCCTCGTCGGAATTCCTTTGTCTGAGAAGTTGCTGAGAGACTGGTGCTGTGCTTGATCAAAATTTTTTCAAAAACTGTGAGGCACATCCGAGTGGTCATCATTCGAGAAATTCAGCTGGTTTTCGGTGAAAATTTTAACGGCTGATGAGAGATTTTGGATTGTTTCTATCTCTGTAAGGACTTCCCACAGAGCGGGACGTTACGCAGCGCTCCGAGGCTACGTCGTCATCCTGTTTCAAGCTGAAAACCTCCAAATTTAAGCCTCTGTTGACCCAGGACGTCGTGAGAGAACAGAGAACTTTCAGAAGAGGCCGGAATCAGCAGTTTATCCGGACATTCCACTGTTAAAGGAGATTTTTTTAATGAAAGATGGGCGGACGGATTGCGCGGCGTGGCCGCCACGGGAAAAACACCTCCGTTGGAAGCCTTAAGGACAAGTTTGAACATGCCCTGCTGTTAAACAATTTCTCAGATACTCACTCAACTGAAAGCCACCAAAAGCCGCCTGGATTTTACAAATGGTTATCAACATGGAGGTGTTTCTCCTGTGGCGGGCGCACAGCGCCGGCTGCGAGCCAGCGCGCCAATCCATCCGCCCGTCTTTCATTAAAAAAATCTCCTTTAACAGTGGAATGACCGGATAAACTGCTGATTCCGACCTCTTCTGAAAGTTCTGTTCTCTCACAACGTCCTGGGTCAACAGAGGCTTAAATTTAGAGGTTTTCAGCTTGATACAGGATGACGACGTCGCCTCGGAGCGCTGTGCGACGTCCCACTCCGTGGGAAGTCCTTACAGCGATAGAAACAATCCAAAATCTCTCATCAGCCGTTAAAAGTTACATCGAAAACCAGCTGAATTTCTCGAATGATGTCCACTTGGATGTGCCTCACAGTTTTGGAAAAAATTTTGATCAAGCACAGCGCCACTGTCTCAGCAACTTTTCAGACAATGAAAATCCGACGAGGGGGCTGGACCACTCCTCCCACAAGGTGTGCTCACAGGTGAATGACGTCACAAACAGGCGTGAAAAAACACACGCATGCGCACGAGGGTTCAAGCTTGGCTGATGTAATCACACGTGATTCAAATCCATATAGTTTTTAAAAAAAATAAAACTGTCGGTTTCTTTTCTCATAGACCTCGTATATATAGTCGTCTGGAACAAAAAGGACAAACAGTGTTGTAAAGAACAATAATCAAGACGTTAAAGAGCAAACTTCACTTTCCCCCAGAACGACATGATCAGGAAGCGATCGTGGCTTACAGTGATTCCCACTGAAAATAACAGAGAGACAGCCTGTGATTCTCGCATGTTTACATAAAACAAACGCAATAACGTCTATAAACCCAGAGAATCTATTCACGAGAGTTTTAGGCACAATATAAAAATAGTTTTATGTTGCGATGTTAATGGTGGTGTCTGTGTGCAGCGATTAAAGTGAAGCCCAATCAGAGCGTCTCAATACAGTTCGCAATGTTACTGAGATCTCACAGCGCGGTGACTTCTCCGAGGTTTTGCGAGATTTGAAACCTGAAAAGGGTGGATTGCCTAATTTGCACTGAAAAAAGTTTCTTTTAAACAGATGGCAAGAACATCTCACGCAACATCTTATTCGTGCTGAGGTGATTTCAACAAACTGAATGTTGTAGTTGTTTTAAAGTAAACATTCTTTTTTAAGAGTTTTTGTGCACTTTGTGCACTGGGAGTTGGGGTGGGGGTGTACAACAGTGTTTGCCATGAAGGTTTTGAGAATGAGACACATAAGAGGAGAAAGCAGTGATGAGAAGATGTCAAAATATGCTGAGGAGTGGACAATCTCCAGAGCGCCTCCTCCAGGATGCATGCTGCAGCAGCTGCTCCACCAATTAGTAGCCACCTCCTTACCTGATGTTCAAGAGAATCGACAAAAGAGGCTTTTTTTGAGGGACGGTGAAGGATGGTGTGTTTCGCCTGCCTCCTTTTTTATTCTGTCTCTCTCAAACACCTCTCTCAGCGGAGCTTTGCCTTTGAAAAAGCTCTTCCACTCGAAAATGCTTCAGCACATGAAAGCGAATGTCAGGGTCAAAGGGCGTCTCTGGCAGTGAATCATCAAAGGCAGAGGAGTATTTTGCATCCTGCAGCCTCCCTCAAGTGAATCACTTGTATTTAATTTGGAAGACTAACCAGATATTTTCAGTTTCAAATGTAAAGCTTCATTGATCGCAGGAGCCGAGAAAGAAAAGTGTTTCATAGAAGCAGAATCAAAGAAATTTACTGAAAGACTAGAGCAGTGCGCTCGTAGAACATTAGTTTCTAATTCCACAAAATTTTACCTTGGAAAAAATTTGAAGTGACTTTTCATAAAATAAATTAGACATGAACAAATGTCAGAAGTATGTATTTAGAATACACTTGAATCAAAGTTTTTTGTGGTGGTGTCAGGTTTTTTTTTCCTTCAACTTTTGCATTTTCTGAATTCTTTTTCAGATCATTTTCACGGAACATTGGTTATCTTTGCTATGCACGATTTGTCATCGCTTTTTGGCACTTGATTTCCGACTGATAACTGGACGATAGACAAAACAGGCATAAAATTGGAACCTCCATCCATTTTTGATGCTGTAGGTAAATCATAACAGAAAAATCAGAGTGATTCGGGCAGTTTTGATTGAGTTATAGTGCAAAATGTACACTAAATGGGTTCAAATTCAAATGTCCACAAAATCCACAATCTGGATCAGATCCGGATCAAACTGTCAGGTGACAGTGAGTGCCAGTCTGCACCCCACGTTTCATATATATATATATATACTGTATGTGTGTGTGTGTGTGTGTGTGTGTGTGTGTGTGTGTGTGTGTGTGTGTGTGTGTGTGTGTGTGTGTGTGTGCATGCACACATAAAAAGAATGCTGTTTCCAAATAGGAAATTATCCATATTCAGATAAGTGAAGTGTGCAGACCGTGGTTCTGAAGTGGAAGTATTATTCAGATTTAAAAGCTTTTTATGTATTTCACAAAAATTAAACCCAAACTTGAAACCACTTAAAATAAAATAATTTGTAATGTTGCTGGGCAACCTGAGACACCAGGTTGCCGTCCTGCCACCGGGAGCGTGTTGCGCCAGAAATGGCGACAAGTTTAGTGCACGGAACATATAGAATAGAATAGAATCAAATGCTTTTTATTGTCATTATACACAAGGTACAACGAAATTAAAAGACAACTCACGTAGTGCAAAGGTGTAAAAGTAAATCTAAAAAATATAAATATAAAAAGACAAATAAGAATATATATATACATGTATTTACATGGGAACCAGTAGGTGTATATAAACAGAAGTCTGTGCTATTCATTACATTCACCTTTATAAAAAATAAATGCAATGAATAGTGCAGACTGAAGGCTAATGTGCATTCAATACTCGTATTGCACTCGGGTAGAACATGTTGAGTCTGGATGTGCGGGCCTTGATGGGCCGGTACCTCTTTCCTGAGGGCAGCAGCGAGAACAGGCTGTGCCCGGGGTGTGAACCATCGAAGTTGATGCTTCTGGCCCTGCGCAGACATCTGGTGTTATAGATGTCTGACAGAGAGGACAGCTGCACTCCTATGATGTTCTGTACTCTCTCCAGAGCCTTACCAAAAAGTAATACATGCAAGTATGTTTCAAGTATACTTCCAGTTTACTTTTTATATACTTATCAGTACTATTTTTTGGTAAGGGGAGCCTTCTTGTCAGCCTGAGAGCAGCTCCTGTACCACACCAAGATGTTGTTGGTGAGGACGCTCTCTACAGTATATACACTGACTGCCTCCATTTTCTGTTATTTTCCTGCCACTGAAGGCTGTCACCTGATTGCAATGAGGGTTTCAACCAATCATCTTCGACATTCAAAAAAGCCTGATTTCAAAATGCCAAAGCTCTTCAATTCCCCTGATCTGTGCGCCCATCGTTACAGTATTCAGTCCACATGGGATACTTGGATATCTTGGACATCTGAGCTACAAGAATTTTCAACTAATACCTTGTTTTGTTTCTCCCCTGGTTTTTGTACCGTAAAATACTTTGTTCTGATTTATCTGTAACATTAGGGAAAGCAGCATTACTGTTCTAGTGAATCCTCTCCGACTGAGTCCTGGACCAGCCTGAAAATATATGAACACTGACCTCCCGTGGATTACAGGAGTATGACATGTAGAAACCTTGCCCAAATTTACAAAGTCTTCAAATGGGAAATTTGGGTTAAACTATCTGATGTAGTCAGAATGTATCCACCTCAAGTCTAAGCGCCTTAACACATATGTTCTCCTGTGAAGATAAAAGCATGATGACGACCAACGAATTAAAACATGACAGACTAAACTTCAGTTTCAATGTGTGCAAGTATGGCTCCCTCTAGTGACCATACCGCCAAAGTTCAGCCTCAGTTCCAAACAAGATGAACTCATTTTATTTTGATGATAAAATCACAGGATAAGATGTTTCTCATCAACCAATAACTCTTAAATATTTAACATGCTCTTCTTAAAATTGTTCTTTATGTTGTTCTTTATTTGATTTCTGGAAGCAGTCTTTTTGGAATTCCCATATTCCCATGGGAATATCATCCAGCCAGGGCATCCTGTTCTTGGAATTTCAGTAATAAACACTAGAAGTCAGCAAATCAGAGACGTATGGCAGTTACTAAACTAACTCTTGTTTGGGTGATTTTACATACATACATACATATAAAATACTGCAGCCAACAGCAAGTGTTTTTTTTAGATCAAAATGTTCTGGGAAAAAATAAAACTTCTTGCTCTTTTTACTACAACTGGTAAAATATAATGACTTGAAAGAAAAGATAATCAATAGTTTAAAATTTTTGCTGGAAATTCGCAAACACAGATAATGAAAAATAATTTGCCAGAATTATATTATTTAAGTTTCAGAAAGTGTGAGAACACATGCTAAAAAATTAAATGTATTTGACTTCATGTGAAGAAGGAAATAGAAAGTGGAAATATTAGGCTCACTTTGTATTTCATACAAAATAATGTTAAATCATTGAAAACAAGCTGATTTTTGTTTTGAACGTTTTTAATGACTAAAAACAGATTGATAGTCATGGTGATGATTATGTCATCTGAATATATGAGTATGAAAGAGCTGAAGCTTTTGTTTAACACATGGAATGTTAAAGTTGGATTATTATTTAGATCTGTATGTGTTTCTTATACAGCCCGCTGAAATAAAATAAAAAAAATGCAATAAATAAACAAAATATAAAATAAATAAAAAATAAATAAGTGAATGCTAAAACGAATACTCAGTTAATCAAACAGTCAATCAAAAGAAATACAATTTTGTGGTGGTTTAATCATATATGAAGCCAAAGTATCAAAGGTTCATGAGTTACTGCTTCAGAAATGTGAGAATTTGCTGTTTATGTTCGTTCAGTAAAACCTTACATACAAAATTAGAAATATTTGGTTGCTTTTGACTGCTGGAAAGACAAAATAAGCAATTTGAAGACGTTTTTGTCTCTGCAAGCCAGTTTTTGTACTTTTTTCCTCCAATGATCAGTTAAAAATAAAGTGAAGCAACAATACAATCCACAGTAAAATACTTGTAAGTTGCAGTCCAAGTACAGGTCTATCCTGAAGCTGACAATCAGAGAACATAAGTATGAAGCACATCAAATGTAGTTTTACATTCTACTTACAGAAAGATTACATAAACTTTGACCTTAGGCACCAGACTGTGACTGGCCTCATAATGCTGATAACTTCTCTAATGGACTCATTTAGATTAATTCCTCGAAATAATGAACAAATGAATAAATCAGTTGGTGAAGTAGAAAACTTTGCTTTCGACCACTGGAGGGCGCCAGAGCTCCGCCTAAAAGATTTGATGGGCTTTTGGACAGACAGGTAAAACTAGTCAGTAGAACTGCATTCACTTTAGTTACTGAAGTAAACGTGCAGAATTACTTTTTAAAAAATGTACTCATAAATGTCCATGGCAGTGTTACATTCATAATTTGATATAAACAAATAATGTTTATATTGTTGGTTTATTTTGAAACTGCTGGATTGCACTGTCCATAAATATAGTTTCATTAATATTTGGTCATTGACAAAGTTTTGTTTTATTGTGTGTCTAAAACAAATAATTGCAATTCTGAGCTCAAAGTGAGAGAATAATTTATTTAAATAAATGAATTATCAAAATGACAAGAATTTCTGAATGTAGTCCTTCTCTTGTTAAAGGACCAAAAGTGATTGGACAGACATGAAATCAACATCTTGATTGTTGGGAAATGCAAGTGTGTGTGTGTGTGTGTGTGTGTGTGTGTGTGTGTGTGTGTGTGTGTGTGTGTGTGTGTGTGTGTGTGTGTGTGTGTGTGTGTGTGCGTGTGTGTATACAGTACTGTGAAAATGTTTTAGGCACATTTAATGCATCATTAAAGCATTAAAAATGACGAAAACCTGATAAATATTTGGAAATAAATGAAATGAGTGATGAAATTCAACTTTGATGATAATCAATATGAAAACTGACTGTTAATTACGTGTGATTTTTCAGTATATAAGTTGCACGAGAGCGTAAGTCGCAGGACCTCAAAAATTGTTTTGAGAAAAATGAGACTTAAAGTATGAATAATTGTGTTTTATAATCATTTTAATATTGCATGATCATTTACAACTGTGTTTGTGTGGTATTCTGCTGGCCAGTACATACACAGAAATTCTACATGTACTGAATGAATGAATTACTACTTATTACTATTATTATTACTACTGTTACTATTATTATGGAATAAAAAAATATATTGCACATATTCACATTTGTTGGAACTAGCTTTTGTGTTGGCACACCAATAAAAAAGGGGGTGGGGGAGGAGGAACAAACATTATTTTCATTATAACTCTCTGTGTGTGTCTGTGTATATATACTGAGAGAGAGAGAGAGAGAGAGAGAGAGAGAGAGAGAGAGAGAGAGAGAAATTAAAACTAATGATTATTTAGTTAGTTGGCAGATTATTTTTCAATTAATCTGAAACCAAATACAAAAATGTATTGTGGCGACCCCTAACGTGAGCACATGAAGGAAGAAGATTAATTATTTTGATGGCAAAGTATTCAACGATGTGAGTATGACAGTGACAAGCATTCTTCCATACTATGGTTGGAGAAATCAAAGACTTGCTGCAGGGTGTTCTTGATCTGGCCAACTTGTGTGACAGGGATTGTCTTCTTCTCCATGGAAACAGTGCTTCAGTCATCCAGCCGGCCTTCCAGTAGAGGTGGGCGGATCAATCCTAATATCGATAATATCAATACCAACGCTGGTATTGATATTGAACGATCCTCGTGTAAAAAGATTGATACTCAAGCTTTTTTCTCTCCAGCACGCACTGACTGCTGCGCACGCAGATTCATCAAAATCTACTCTCTGTAAGAGCAGCGCTGCGCTGTGTCACAAAACACGGAGCAGCGCACCCTTGTATTGTGGTTTATCAGCCCTCTACCTCAGGGGATTTTGTTTTAAGTTATAGTGATATTTTTTAAACAAAAATGTTGATTGTGATATTAAAGTATTTTGTTCTCGCGTACGATGTTTGGCAAAATTCTATCTTAGGTCTTTTGGATCCTTTGGATCTATGAAGCTTAAATATGAAAAAGTATCGGTATCGGTACTGATATCGGCAATACTGGGCCTGTGTTTAATTGGTATCGGATCAATACCAAAATTCCCGGTATCGCCCACCACTACCTTTCAGGCTTGCTGTTTTGAACTCAGCCTGGTGTTTTAAGAATGTAGAATGAAGCCAAATATTGACTTGTTTCACTGAGAGTTAACGCATTTCACATGCAACACTGCAGCTCAACTTCAAACATATGAATGGAATGACGGAATGACACAAATATTATCATGAAACAGAGAAGCAGCAAGATGCCTGATTTATGTTATTTAGTTTAGTTTATTTATTTATTTGTCTTTTGTTGCCTAAAAAGGGATCACAAACGTAAAAGTATGCTGGAATTTATATAGTGTCAATTGAAACGCTGCACTTTGAGCTTTGCACTTCATTCATTTCCAATATACTGTGTTAGTGTCAAGGACTGAGGTGGGGTGGCACAGAAGATGGTTGAACACACATGCAGACTCAGACTCAGTGGTAAGGGTAAAAAGGCTTTATCTCAAAAATCAGGCTGGGGTACGGTACACAGGAAAACAGTCAGAGAGGCGGCGGTACAGGCAGAGGCGTGGTCTAAAAACAAGCACAGTTGCAAAACACCAGGGCCCTCATGTACAAAGCATGTGTACGCACAAAAAACTGGTGTACACCCATCTCCACGTCCACATGTGCAGATGTATCAAAAGTGACTTGAGCGTAGAAATGAGCAGTGCGTCAATCCAGGTTGGCGTACGCACGTTTCCACAGCTATTTGTGCCATCTCTGACATGTACAGGTGACGCAGGGAACTGTTAATAGTGTGAAAACAAGAAGTCATCAGAGTGATGTGCACATCAGAGACACACTGATGAGCAATTAACACACCCACGTGTTTGCAATTATGTGGATGGATATAAAGGCACGTGCAAATTGATGAGGAAAATGGCACTTTAACATTGTTAGAGGACCTTGCAAATGGTACAGTCCAACGTGAGTGCAAGGCTACTGTGACTGGAGGTGCGCACAGAGAACTGCGGTCGGACCAGAGCACAATACGGCGAGGAGCCAGGCGGTTGTCTGTGCCCACGCAGGTGCTGACCACACTGGGCGTCCTGGCATCAGGGGCATTCCAGCATTCAGTCAGGCATGTGCCAGTCAACCTTGCACCGAGCCACAATCATCCAAATGTCATCAGGTGCATTCCAACATTGCAGCGCATTTTTCAGCGAGAGCCGGTTTCTCGAATGTAATCAGAGCTACTAACTGCACACATTTTGCTATAAAGACGCCATCACGTAATGAATTTGTTTCTGTTAATAGGAAACATTTTCATTCCATCAATTTTCAAATCATATGTGGTGCGCATCAGGCAGCTAGCACGGCGCGTGATGGGGGGCTGCTTATGTTAAAATTGTCAGTGTGATGTTTGACACACGAGCCTAGGCTGAGCGTTAACTGGTCAAATTGATGCCGATATCTCACTGGACCAAGAACCATCATTTCAGTCTTATCAGAGTTTAAAAGTAGGAAGTTTCTAGACATCCAACTTCTCACTGATGCAAGGCAATCTTCGAAGGATTTTATATGAACGATGTTACCAGCAGTTATTGGCATGTATTACTGCGTGTCATCAGCATAGCAGTGAAAGGTAATCCTAAAACGCTGCAATATGTGCCCAAGGGGTGCTATATAAAGGGAGAAAAGCAGGGGGCCTAAGACAGACCCTTGTGGAACCCCAAATTTCATGTCACTAAGGATAGAGGTAGTGTTACTGTACAAAACACAGTGAGAATGACTGGTCAAGTATGACATCAACCATGCAAGGGCACTCCCAGTAACCCCAAAATGATTTTCCAGCCTATCAAGTAGAATATGACGATCCACAGTTGTCAAATGCAGCACTGAGATCTAACAGCACCAGAACTGTGGTGGTGTCTGAATCCATTGCAAGCAGAAGATCATTCACCACTTTAGTGAGAGCTGTCTCTGTGGAATGATATTTTCTAAAAGCAGGCTGCAGTGGCTCAAAGAGATTATTCTCAGTAAGACAGTCCACAAGCTGCCGTGACACCACTTTTTCCAGAATTTTAGAGCAAAATGATAGATTTGAAATTGGCTGATAGTTTTTCAGTACACTAGGGTCAAGATTATGTTTCTTAAGTAATGGTTTAATCACTGCAGATTTGAAACATTTAGGAATAAAACAAAACTATACCAGCATGCTAGCCATATGAAAGGGAAAATAAGTGCGTCTTAAGTCTGGACTTGAAAGTCTCTACAGAATCTGACTGTTTTATTGACGCAGGGAGATCATTCCACAGAACAGGGGCACAATAAGAGAAAGCTCTGTGACCCACAGACTTCTTATTCACCCTAGAGACACAAAGTAGTCCTGCATCCTGAGAACGCAAAGCCTGGGCCGGTAAAATGTGGTGGATTAGTCTGGACAGTCTGCCAAACATGGAATTTCTGATACAATTCTGAATGCACCTCACTGATTGGTCAGTTTGGTGTGGCAGGTGAGGGGGCGTCACTGATCTAAAAAGCCTTGTGTAGTTTTCAGACAGACCTCAATCCATCACTTCCCTGGCACTCTGAAACGCCCCCTTGGTCCCGCTCGCTCTTCCTTGTGCAACTCTGAATGTATAAATGTAAACTATAACGTCGCGTCATCAGCTTCCTTCATGTTTTATGCAGAGTTTCAAGGCTGCTTACAAGAGTGAAGGACAAAACGTGAAGGCGGCAGTTGGAATGCAGAAACTAATTTCCCTTTAGCCTTGACTCTAACCTCCGCAGTTGATTTGGATTACGTGTTGTCAGTCTCAGTAATCTGTAGAAAATATTCCTCATTTGCAGTGGTGAAAAGGCTGTTTTACAAAGCAGCATGGAAACTTACAGCAAAGAAGTGATTTGACATTTTCGGTTATAGTTTCTGCAAGGTGAAGAAAAACATTATACATAGTGAGGCAAATACGTATTTGATCCACTGTTTATTTTGCAAGTTTTCCCACCCACAAAGAATGGAGAGGTCAGTAAGTTTTATAGTAGGGACACTTCAACTGTGAGAGACAGAATCTAAAAAAAAAAAAAAAAAAAATCAGAAAATCATATTATATGATTTTTTTAATAGTTAATTTGCATTTTATTACATGAAATAAGTATTTGATACAATAGAAAAACAGACCTTAATATTTGGTACAGAAACCTTTGTTTTCAATTGCAGAGGTCAAACGTTTCCTGTAATTCTTGACCAAGTTTGCACACTGCAGCAGGGATTTTGGTCCACTCCTCCATACAGATCTTCTCCAGAGCTTTCAGGTTTCGAGTTTCAGTTCCCTCCAAAGATTTTCTATTGAGTTCAGGTCTGGAGACTGGCCAGGCCACTCCAGGACCTTGAAATTCTTCTTACGGAGCCCCTCCTTAGTTACCCTGGCTGTGTGTTTGGGGTCATTGTCATGCTGGAAGACCCAGCCATGACCCATCTTCAATGTTCCTTAAGGGAAGCAGGTTTTTTTTTGCTCGTGATACATGACCCCATCCATCCTCCCTTCAATACGGTGCAGTCGTCCTGTCCCCTTTGCAGAAAAGCATCCCTCAAAAATGATGTTTCCACCACCACCTCTGGATCATCCAGATGGCCACTGATGAACTTCAAATGGGCCTGGACATGTACTGGCTTTAGCAGGGGGGGCTTGCATGCCCTGCAGGATTTTAAACCATGGCAGTGTAGTGTGTTAGTAATGGAATATTTGCGATGGTGGTCCCAGCTCTCTTCAGGTCATTGACCAGGTCCTCCTGTGTAGTTCTAGACTGATTCCTGACCTTTCTCAAAATCATTCTTACCCAACGAGGCGTGATCTTGCATGGAGCCCCAGACCGAGGAAGACAGTCATCTTGTGTTTCTTCCATTTTATAATATTTACACCAACAGTTGTTGCCTTCTCACCAAGCTGCTTGCCTGTTGTCCTGTAGTCCATCCCAGCCTTGTGCAGGTCTACAATTTTGTCCCTGGTGTCCTTAGACAGCTCTTTGGTCTTGGCCATGGTGGTTAGGTTGGCGTGCCATTGACTGAGTGTGTGGCCAGGTGTCTTTTATACAGGAAATGAGTTCAAACAGGTCCAATTAATTCAGGTAATAAGTGCAGAATAGGAGGGCTTCTAAAAGAAAAACTAACAGGTCAGTGAGACCTGTTAGTTTGACTAGCAGGGCTCACCAGAGACTCGCCAGAATTCTTGCTGGTTGGTAGGTGATCAAATACTTATTTCATGCAGTACAATGCAAATTAATGCTACAGTTTAATGACTAGTGGTAACCAACGCCATTGTTGCTTGTTTGATGTTATAATGGTACATTTTTGTGTATTCACAATTTATATCGATATCACCTCTGTATTGTCATAGCTCAGTTGGTAAAGTATAGGTTGCCCTCCAGCTGAAAGGTCAGTGGGTTTTGAGTACAACAGAGGATGAAAAGCATTTAAGCAAGACTTTACACCCCCCCCCCCCCCCCCCCCCCAAAAAAGCTCTCACATCACTTCCATGCATGCAAATGTGCCAAAAAGATGTAGCGAAGTAAGACGACTTTCACACAGCAGTTATGGGTGCGGTCGGGCAGGACCCCAGTGCCCCCTGGTGGCCGTTTTTCATCAGTGAAAACAACGCTGAACTCAGTACAAATACATGTAATTTGGTCACTTTTCAAAGGGGTCAGACTCATTGATAAAGTCAATATAATGTACAATGGTTTATATCAAGTCAGCTTGGTGTATAAATGTCATTGTTCCAGTCAGTGAGAGCTGTCAGCTGGCTGATAGAAGCAAGTTAGAGACAAAACCAAACCAAGTGATTTCAACCATCATACAACCTGAGCGTGTTTTCACCGAGCAGCGTGTGTGCAGAAGTACGAATTCTCATCTTCGGATTCGCCACTTCGCCACATGTGATGTATACTCGACTGCAAGAATTGGTTTGTGTGTTTTTACTCCACAAATCCCTTCAGAATTAGGTTTTGATCTGATCAAGACCATTCTCTCTGGTTTTCATACCCATTTAGTATAAACCTGTTGTGTGGGGTCTTTTGGTTCATTTAGCTACTGTGAAAGCGTCATTCAAACTCTGGTTATACCCAAACAACAATTTCCTCAGTCCACCTTGCTTTATTTAGGTTTTTAATTTGAGTTTTAAGTATTTTCAAGTGTCTCTGTTTTGCTTTGGTCAAAACTCATGTAATTGAGTGACTGTATCTGCCTGCCTTAGACTGGTATCTAAGTCTTTAGAGACTTGGTAATTCTAATGTTGTTGTGAGACACAAAGTAAATCCTATACAGGCTCTCATGTCTGCCGGTGCTGGTGTTTATCTCCAGATTTAGTATCGTGAAGTGGATGACAGTCTATGACTGCCACCTGGATGGGACATCAGTCTGACGCAGGTTACTTCCCCAGCCAAGGCCAGTACCCATTTACTATTGGGTGGACTGAGGCAGAAAGATTGTTGTCCAAGGACAGGGACAGGTAGCATGAGCGGGATAAGACCTGGACGCTGACTAATGTTTAATACTAGGACTCTCCAGAGAATCCTTGGGTGTTGTGGTCTGTTGCATGTATCATGATGAGCACTATGGCCATCGGGGCCATTTTCACAGCATAATGTCCCTCTTTGTTGGGGACCCCAGCAGATCGATGGTTGACATTTTAGACCCAAAGCAGTTTTGTGAGATGGTTAGTACTGGCAAGAAAGCAGATTTAAATACCACACTTTCAGTTCCCAACTACAGATGCCCAGTATGTCAATGAAAAACACAAATAAAAAGGCTGCATTTACTGTAAGAACGATGCATCTCACTCAAACAGCAAGAGACAAATGGAGGGGAGAGCAAGCAGCCCTATGTTTTAATCAATTTTGCAGTCAACATATGCTCTTTGTGTGTGTGTGTGTGTGTGAGAGAGTGCACAAACCATCTTGTGAAACATGTTTCTCGAGAACTTGTTCACCGTGACTCACCAGTGCTCTCAGAGCTCAAGATATGGCAGCTTTGTTGGCACCTAAAAACCTGCATATGGTGCATTTTGGAGAACGGTGAGATGGAGATCAGATGGGTGGATAACTGCTGTAGGTGAGCAGCATCTGGCATCAATGAGCGTTCCTGCAGTGCCCCCTTCTCTCATCTTGACTTAATTGTTTAACTCCCATGAATCTCTCTTGCTTATAATCTTTCTTCTTCTCCCTGATTCTTGTACCAGCAGCTCTTTTAGCTCGCTAAATATAGTTTCTTTTTTTTCCATTTTAATTTCCCATCCCGAATCATTTATTGATTCCTCCCTGGAATTGATCTGAAGTCTTGCGTGTGAATGTGTGTGAGCATTTGTGTGCACATCTGAGGTTGTGTACAAACTTTCTACAGCACATGTGTATTATATTATGTGGTCCACATGGATTTTTGTGCATCAGGGGGACAAGTCCTGTTTCCCTTTGGTTATGTACTCAAGCTTAAATTTAATCCTTCAAAGAACCTTTAGTGTCTGCCTGCTGCCTTCTGAGTATTTTTCCCAAAACACAACAGCTCCTTTGCCCAGCACATGAAAATATCTGCTCCCAGTTTCTCCCAGTGCCAAAGCTGTATCTCCTCCTGTTTTAATTACATTTGCCATTTGAAGCACAGACAGAAATTCTGCTTGTTATTTCTACTTTTGACACCTGCCAGCATATGAAATCATTCAGTTTTAATATTTATAGGCTGTAAAAAAAAAGGCAGAGAACCAGCAAAAAAATAAACTAAAATGCATGCAGTGTCACAGGGCGCCCGCAGGAATACAGATATGGACATTTGCATGGGCGCAATTTGTTGGGGGATAGGTGGGACATGCCCCCCCCCACCTTTTCAACCGGGGGGACAGAATATCCCCCCGTATGTCCCCCCCACCTTCTGACATATATGTGTGTACTTGAAACATTCTATGCCAGTCTTATGTGCAAAACCATGTCAGAATAGTATCTTTGTTTCTGCAAGTTTGTATTTGTAGGAGCATTAACTTGTTTACAACACCTGTTTCTTGTTTGTCACATTCGGAATTTTCTGTGACTGCATTTGCCCAGATTTGAAACCAAAAATAGTTGCCTCTAGGGACTAGTGTCTACACATAAGTATCAATGGACCATATGCTAAATTTACTAAATTCTGAAAGTTAGAAAAGGAAATCAGAAAAGCTATCTTGGACCTCAGAAAGCCCATCTGCAATTATTGCTTGATCTCCAAAATCAGTCTATGCAAGCGAAGTTATGTTCAGTATGAGTGTTGTCATTAGTGCCACTTCAAAAATTAAATTCATGATAAGTAACTTATACTAAACTTATGATCTGTTGTTTTTTCAAACTTATGCAAAAACAAATCTTGAGAAAAAATAAAGTATGCGATAGTTAATAATTATTAAGAGCCTGTTGTTTCATATTTATGAATACATTTTACCACATTGCAGTTGTTTTGTTTTTTTATGAAAACTCAACCTATCATTCTTTTTGAGTTCTACACATGTGGTGATATCTTATTTACACCAGGATGTTAATAAAATCAATGCTGGCTATTCTCAGAATAAAGTACTTATATCCACAGTTTCAAATTGTATAAGTCAAATGGTGTCCACTTTATGCTCTTCTCAAAACATTAAAATTACTGTTCTGGATACTCAGAATGCATCTGAGCTTATCTTGAAACCGTTGGCTTCTGGGGGCCTAAAGCGCCCCCAGACCCCCGGCCTATGGGCTTCAGCCCTGCGGGCCTCGCACTTTGTCCCCCCCAATTTCTAGTTCTAAATTGCACCCTTGGACATTTGTGACATATGTGATAGAAGTCAAAATCAAGCTGTTTCAGGCCTAAATTTAGTTTATAGAAAGCAGGTTTCAGGCACAGAATTCTGGGACTTTGAGAAGTTTAATATGAAATCTCAGTCATGTTTTCCTGTACAATGTAGATGGAAAATGGTAAATGGACTGTATTTATATATCGCTTTTCCATCTGCATCAGACGCTCAAAGTGCTTTACAATAATGCCTCACATTCACCCTGATGTGAGGCCGCTGCCATACAAGGAGCTCACTACACACTGGGAGCAATAGGGGATTAAAGACCTTGCCCAAGGGTCCTTAGTGATTTTCAGGTCAGGCTGGGATTTGAACCAAGCATCTTCTGGTCTTAAGCCCAATGCCTTAATACCACCAGACCATTATTGCTTATTGTTGCCTATTTGTGGGACACCAGATGGATTAAAGTCAACCTAAGGCAAATAAAGGGGGGAAGAATGTCCTCCCTCGCTGCTTGGATAGTTTGGAACACCGGGGTAGAATTAATTTTTCCCCGTTCCACAGTCCTCATCACACTCTTGTCTGAGAGCCGATCGATGCCCAGGCGCATTGTTCTGATATATATGCTGCTGTCAGTGATGTGTGATTAGACATGCTGCACTGTAGCCCTTTTTAAAAATCTATCTGTTAAACTTCCTTACAGACGATTTGAGAAATCATGAAGAAATGTAAATGGGTTACCGGTGTAGAATTTGGTCAGTTCCAAAGGAAGTTCATTTTTACAGCTCACGTGTTTTGGGTTTTATCATTTAAGTTTTCGGTTTGACCCCCCCCCCATGGTGCCTCAGAACAGACAGCATAATTATGGCTCATTTTATTCCCTGCAGCAGACAACATGCATCATGTCCAAACAACATAACACTTTTCCTGTCAGCTTTATTTTTTCCCCCTGCAGTGTGATTTTAGACTTAAGTGTATTTTTGTACTCGTGTCTGTGCTGCGTTGCTGCTTGCTGTCAGTCGGTGGACGGCGTGTTCCGTGCTTGACCGTGACTTGTGTTGTATTGATGATTTCTTGTGATCGTGATGATGTTTGCCATAACTCTCAGGTTCTAATTGGCTTTGATGACACGTTCCATAAAAAAAATCATTACAGCACACATAAATCAGGATGCAGCTAAACGTGCCTTGACTATTTACTGCAGGAAATGCAAAACACCAACCTGACCGTTTCATTCCTGGTCAAGTTACTGCTCTACCTTTGACCCAACTTGTTACAGAATTATTTTTGATAAGTTACTTTACTGAACCAATAAATGATTAAAAATAGTTTAGGTTTATTTTGAAGGGATGAATGACACAGAATTACTTTGTAACACAAACATGAGTTAATATAGCACTATGTGTTAACTAATAGTTGATTAAGAGTTAACTCTTGTATTTAGTCATCATTTATTCATGCACTCAAAAATGGCTCATTGGATGAACTCAATTCAGTTATGTGCAGGACTTACATCTAATAAATATATGTAGCCCCAACTCAAATAAAACACATTCATGCAAGATAATGTAACTTAATTTAGTTGGGACTACATATATTTATTGGATGGAATCCAATCCAGTGAGTCAAATGTTTGAGTGAATCACTCAAACAACTGACTCATTGGATGAACTCAATTGAATTATGGGCAGGATTCCCTTATAATAAATATATGTAGTCCCAACTAAATTCATTTAAATTATCTTGCATGGATGGACTTTATTTGAGTTGCGGCTACTAGAAGGAAATCCTGCTCATAATTGAATTGACTTCATCCAATACATCAGTTTTTTGTATGTGGCGTTCCTGCTATTTAATGCAGTGATAAGCATTAGGTAACAGTGAATTTACTACTCATATATTAATGGTATTCATGTCAACTAATTTATACATCTTCCTCTTCTGGCTCCTCCCGTTAGGGGTCGCCACAGCAGATCAGTCTTTTCCATATTAACCTGTCCTCTGAATCCTCCTCTGTCACACCAACCACCTACATGTCCTCCCTCACCACACCCATAAACCTCCTCTTTGGCCTCCCTCTTCTCCTCCTGCCTGGTGGCTCCATCCTCAGCATCCTTCTCCCTATATATCCTCGGTCCCTCCTCTGCACATGTCCAAACCATCTCAATCTCGCCTCTCTGACTTTGTCTCAAAACCGTCCCACCTGAGCTCTCCCTCTGATATGTTCATTCCTAATCCAGTCCATCCTCATCACTTCCAAAGAGAATCTCAACATCTTCAGCTCTGCCACCTCCAGCTCTGCCGCCTGTCTTTATGTTAGTGAGGTTAACTAATTTATACATTGTCTAATATTTATAAAGAATCTGAAGATATATAAAGCTACTGCACACCACTGATGAATAACTACTAAACACGGTTGATTCTTAATTCATTGTTAGTTACTGCTAAATACTGTACTGTAACATGGACACATTAATACGTGATTACCAAACGTATAATCACATAAGTCAGAAATTTATTTTTAAAATCACTGTACCCCTGATAGTTCCCGTTCATTCATGGAAATGTTCGATGACGATGGATGGGTAGATGATGTGCGCAGGAATGAACAGCAAAGCAGGAACATGGCCTGGAGCACACTTGGCGTATGTGGGCTGTCTTGTCAGCTGCTTCAGGGTATTTCCTTCTAAGATGGGCCTGATTGATGTTATACTACGTATTTCGCTTCAACCAGCTCACTGTAGAAAAGATGCTTAGGTATTCTGCGATCGTCCATACGAACAAGATCTCCAGTCCAACACAATTGGCCGTTAGTGATACTTTCAACAGAGACTCGGTTTGTCCTGTTTAGCACATCTGTATTTGATACTCTATTGTCTCAGCTTAGATTTGGGATCTTTCTTAAACAGCATTGCTGCAAAAGCATCAAGCTATTGGATATGTCAACAGTACATGGTCCAGCACTCAGCTCCATACAACAAAGTGTTTAGGATAATGGCATAATAGACAGCTCTCTTTGGAGATAGAGTTACCACGTGACTATTCCAAACCCTTTTGTAAAGGTGACAAAAGAACGTGCTAGCCTTTGCTAAATGGTTTGAGATGCTTCTGACCAGTTGACTGTCACTTGAGAGCATACTTCCCAAATACATGAATGTGTCTGTGTTCTTCAGTTGTCGGTCTTATATCTAGATGAATGGTGAAGTGCAATCCTTCCCTGGAGGAGGTTTGTGGAGGATATCTGTTTTCTTGATACTATGCAAAGGCCAAACCATTTGGTGGCAGTTGAGAAGCTGCTCACTAGCATCTGCATATCTTTCTCATTGTCAGCAAACAAGGCACAGTCATCAGCAAAAAGACGCTCACGAATCAGCTGATAGTTCCCTTTGGTTTTCAATCTTGAGATGTTGAAGTCACCATTGTCACAGCCGGGAAGGGCTTCATTCGGCAGAAAACCAAAAAAGATAATAAAAAGCACTGGGGCAATGATACAGCTCTGAATTACACCAGTTGTAATGGGAAAGTGATCTGATACATTCCGATCCACACACACATACATCCATGCATGCCATTATAGAGCTGCTTCAACATTTGAACAAATTTATCGGGTATACCCAGCTTCCCTAAGAGCTTCCATAGACTATCATAGTTCACAGTGTCAAATGCCTTCGTCAAATCAATGAATGCTGCATATAAACCAATGTTCTGTTCTATGCATTTCTCTTGTAGCTGCCTCACAGCAAAATCATATTAATGGTGCCACGATTATTCCTAAAGCCACATTGTGACTCAGAAATTAGGTCATTAAGGAAAAAAGTCACAAGCTGAAGCTGCCTAACTTTTGTTAATATCTTTGAGGCAGTGAGATGCCATGATAATTGCTGCAATTGCGGGACTCCCTTTTACATTTGTAGATAGTGAGTATAAGAGCATCTTCAAGCTGGTAGGGATGTCCTCACTTTGCCCTATAACCAGATAAGATCATAAAATCTATCCTATAACATTTGGCCTCCATATTTAAAGACTTTGGATACCGTCTTCACCAGCACACTTACCATTCTGTAAGTCGATGACAGCCTTTGCTACTTATTCTTTCTTAGGAGGGTCATTGAGTTGATCTAAGACTGGTCTTTGTTCTATAGCATCAGTGCTAGTTTGTCATACAGTAGATGGTCTGTTTAAGAGGCTACTAAAGTGTTCTACCCAAAGATTCAAGATGGATTTTTCTGTTAGAAGTTCCCCATCTAGTGAAAAGAGGGGCGCAGTACTGACTAACAGGGCCATAGATCTCTTTCAAGGACTGATAGAGGTTCCTCATGTCATTTACATGAGCAAAACGTTCCCAAGACCAAAATCAAATCACTTCTTGCCATCCTTAAAGGACACGTCACACTCCAATAAACACTGTCTTTTAAAATATATTAAAATAAATTATATACCAGATTAGAAATCATTGCTTCCAGCTCTTGAACTTGCACAAGTCCTGATGTAGCTGATAAAAATAAAATTAGCCATACTGCGACTGAAAAATGCATACAGATTCAGAGGTATTTTTAGCCATAAACGTGACATAACCTCAGGTGTTGGCTATAGAGTGTTTTCACTGACGTCAGAATTTTTGGTGCACCAGCCACTTGGATCGGCGAGTAAACAATAGATAGAGGAAGCTTACATTCTACTCTCTTTGATGGCAAAAGTTTGCTAAAACATTGCGGAACGTTGTGAGGTGGCTGTGAGCTCTAGAGAAGGACTCAGCAGAAGGTCACCCCTTTGAGTCTGGTCTGCTTGAGGTTTCTTCCTCAGAGGGAGTTTTTCCTTACCACTGCTGCTCTGGGGGTTAGTAAATTTAGACCTTTACTTGTGTGAAGCGCCTTGAGGCAACTCTGTTGTGATTTGGTGCTATATAAATGAAATAAATTGAAATTGAAAAATTCAGCAGTGAAGCAGCATCACGCTATGAGATGACGATGGGGTTAACTGGTGAAGATCGTGTGAAATCCCGTCATCTGCTGGTTGGACAGTGAGAATTCACCGCCTGCTGTTACGTACATGTGCATTGTGAATTATTTATTATTTTCACCTTGAAAAAACCTACAAAATCTTGGATGTCTATAACCAGGTTGTTTGTGGCTGAGTCAGAGAAAAAGTGTCACGGATTGTGGAGGACGAATGGAAAAGTAATGTTTCAGCACACCCACATCACAGAATTATCTTTGTTTTTCCCCCTAGTTAATGTTTCTTGCTGCTCTGACACACATGCAGATAAGATATGTTCAATACTTTTCAAACTGAACTTGCGTTGCTTTAATATTTGTCACTGTGAAATCTCAAATGTGGGAGTTTGTGTTTTTGCCTACATGATTGTTAACTAAAAGCCTGGAGCTCAGAAAGGTTCAAAACAGTTGAAAAATGTTTGATACGTGGTTGTCATCTAAATGTTAATGTTCAATGGACAGATTTAAAAATAAAATGTCTCAGATTCAATAAGATTAAAGAGGTCATATTGTAGAAAATCACCGATCACATTCTGCAGTTTTGAACTCTAAAAATTAATGCTGGCATAAACAAAATGGTTATTGCCGTACTGCCGAGATGGTCACTTCTGGGTTTATGACATCACGTGAAAACACTCTATTTGCTGTCTGTAGGTCACTCCACCTGTATCCACTTCATGATTTACTCCAGGACACACAGTCAACCTGGGTTGTTTTCTGTCTTCAAATCTAATTTGGCTTAAATTTGGCTTTCAAATCAAATTCTTGTATTTTGTGATGAGCATTTGTCCGTCTCCACCTCTTTGCAGTGTATTCAGAAAAAAATAAAATCAACAACAACATTGCATATGTGTCAATAAGACTGAATAATAATGGTTACTTACAAAAGTGGTGTCTCTGATTTCACCCCGTGACTTATGCATGCACGAGTTAACAGCGTTCACCTATAATTCCGTTTCCCCTAGGGATGTCCCGATCAGGTTTTTTTTTGGCCCCGATCCGATTTCGAGTGATCTGATTTTGAGTATCTGCTGATACCGAGTCCCGATCCGATACTTTAAAACACTGAATGAACAATGAACAAATGCTAAATATATAATATTTTCATTTTGATCACCTTATTTTATTATTTATCACTTAAACAGTGCACCTCTCCTTGAGGTAGCTTGAACAATCAAGTAATAATCTACCAGACTTAAAAAATGTACAAATTTCCATGTTATTTTATTTGTCTAAAAATAAATGTCCAAGGTTCCTTATGTTAAACAAGAAATTATCTAATCTGAAATAACAGGTAATTTTAATTTATAGATGAAAGGTTTCTAAAGAACGATTTATTGATTTAGCTATTTTAATTACAAGTGTTCTAAACTTTTTTTAACAGTAATCAGAAATTTTGACGTAACAAACAACAACAATAAAAAACATTTCCAAGGATTTTTCTTCAGAAAACTGCTCCTGTTTTGTACAGATCAGTGGTTTCTGCCACTCGTCTTCCGTGTTTTGGCCCGACGCATTGTTCCTATTGTACAGCGTGAAGCTACTTCACAGCTCAGAGTGTCAAAAGTTGGATTGGGTTGAACTTATGTTTTTTCTTTTCTTCAATAAAAAAATAAATAAATAAATAAATAAAAAAGATTGGGTTGAACTTTGACCGCGTCAGCCTGCTGAAAAGCGGCAATGCGCATATGGCACCAAAAATAAAACACAATACATCAATATTTTCAATAGTTTCATAATTCTTTATTTATTTAGAATTGTCAGCTCATTTGACATTTTATTTACTAGTGATACGCACTTTAACCCCATTGTTTGATCCCACTGTTTGATCAAAGTCAGTTTAGGCCTTAAGCTATCTCGCTAACATTCAAACTTTACACAGAGACCAAGGCGATCTGAAGCGCATATGCCTCCAGTGGCGACACTAAAGAAACATTTGGCAACTTAACTTTTTTAACCTGCAAGTGTCTGTTTCACCAAGTTGAAAGGAACATTAGCAGTTCCATTTCGGCAGTAATTAATCGCACACTTGTACAATCTTTAAAAACAGCCTTGAAAGCTATTAGTGAACACTCGTGCCAGAATGTGTTTTTCTTCCTGACCTTTCTATATGTAGGGTTGGTTGGCTTTTGAAAATGAAAAATATGAAAAGAAAAAATCCACAGCTGTGTAATTATTTTACATTCAATTGCAAGCATACTTTATGCTGACCTGCACGCTGAATGACTCGCTGGCAGTTTAATAAACCTTCTCAGTCACACTTTTTGACACTTTCACTCAGCACAGCAGATCCCTTTTCTAATTACAGTCTAATGTGCTGAATTTTCAGTTATCTTTCAGTGAAGCTGTATGTCATTCTGCAATTTATGAGTTGTCTAGACTTTAATTTTACTTTTCAGATGGCATTACGTGTACCTGATGAATCCACTGAAAAACACGCAATCTGATTGTTTCTTGTTTCACTCCAAAAATCTATACAACCTGCACTTAATTTAGCGGAGACTCATTTAGAAAAACTCTCATTTGTGGAATGTAATTATCACATGCCACCATCAACAACCATGAGGTCTATGTGAGGAAAATCAGAAATGTATAATTTATTTTTACAAACTGCAAATCTGTTTATCATTGTCTCATAAGACTTTCTAGCCTGTTTTCTGTGTAACATTATGGCTGTTTTTGCAGTAATTGTGACAAATTGGAGTTTCCTGTTGGGTAATGTGATTATTACAAACTCTTATTTCTTAATTATGTTCCTGGCTGGAATGTTTGACAAGCACAAAAAGAAATATGTCGAAAGAGTTTGAAATTTAAGGCTTGGGGAGAGGGGAAGGAGTTCTAACATGCGGAAGGAGCTCAGAGGAGAAGCACTGCTCGTTCCCCTAAAAAGGAGAAAGATGAGGTGGTTTGGACGTGTGATCTGGGTGCCTGCTGGACATCTCCCTCTGGAGAATTTCTAGACATGCCCATCTGGAAGCAAACCCTGGGATAGACCTGGAGAGATTATATGTCCCATTTGGCCTGGGAAAGCTTTGGGTTGCCCCAGGAGATGCTGGAGGGACATCTGGACTACTTAACCTCCTGGCCGGCCGTGGATAAGTGGTGGAAAATTGCTCTCTGTTGTTCAGGTCAGGTCAGATGTGGCAGCCTACAGCACACTGTGGAACCACCCTGTGTCCTGATTGTGAATCACCCAGATGGAACACTGGTCCATTCTCACCTCCTGAAACCAGCCATCTATCTGCTGCAGCCAGGTGATACGTAGACATTGTCTTGGCCTTTTCTATTTGCTGAGATCCTTGGCATTGAAGCAGCTGCACACTGGAACATACTACATGCCACAAGGCCATAGTGTTATAGCTGAGTTACCTTCACAAATAACCATGTTTTGCTACTTGTATTTCTTGTTAATCTGTCTACAGGCTCTAATGGTTTTGTCAGGTGCATCTATCACTCAAAAAACTGATGCATTAGATGAAATGAGCAGGATTTCCATCTAATAAATATATGTAGCCCCAACTCAAATAAAGTGCATCCATGCAAGATAATTTAATTCAATTTATACTCAACAAAAATATAAACCCTCACTTTTGGTTTTGCTCCCATTTTGTATGAGATGAACTCAAAGATCTAAAACTTTTTCCACATACACAATATCACCATTTCCCTCAAATATTGTTCACAAACTAGTCTAAATCTGTGATAGTGAGCACTTCTCCTTTGCTGAGATAATCCATCCCACCTCACAGGTGTGCCATATCAAGATGCTGATTAGACACCATGATTAGTGCACAGGTGTGCCTTAGCCTGCCCACAGTAAAAGGCCACTCTGAAAGGTGCAGTTTTATCACACAGCACAATGCCACAGATGTTGCAAGATTTGAGGGAGCGTGCAATTTACATTTGCATAACCAAAGAATTTCTGCACAAACTGTCAGAAACCATCTCAGGGAAGCTCATCTGCATGCTCGTCGTCCTCATCGGGGTCTCGACCTGACTCCAGTTCGTCGTCGTAACCGACTTCAGTGGGCAAATGCTCACATTCGCTGGCGTTTGGCACGTTGGAGAGGTGTTCTCTTCACGGATGATGCAAAGGAGATGTATTGCACTCCATGAGGCAAATGGTGGTCACACCAGATACTGACTGGTATCCCCCCCATGAAACAAAACTGCACCTTTCAGAGTGGCCTTTTATTGTGGACTGTCTAAGGCACACCGGTGCACTAATCATGGTGTCATTGCGTTTATATTTTTGTTGAGTGTAGTTGGGACTACATATATTTATTTGATGGAAATCCTGCACATAATTGAGTTCATCCAGTGAGCCATTTTTTGAGTCTTTGCGAGCATGCAGTGTTGTAACTCCCTGTTTCTGTTAGACTCTTCAAAATGCCATGTTCAGTCTATAAGATTTGCTTTGCAGTGAGACTCACAGTTAGTTTGCAAGAGGCTCAGAGAGGAAAATTGTAATGAACAGACCAGCTGTTAGATTCAGGATACAGGATATAGGAAGGAGAGCATTCATGTGTCCCACGTCCAGAAATATATTTTAAGATTCCTGTTGCACATTTGCTCACTATGCATCCTCTTTGTTCATGAGAAAGGAAGCACACAGGACAAGAGAAAGAGGAGCTGGGTGAAATGGAGGTGAAGAGGTAGAGGGGGGGCTTTAATGTCTGCTTGGAAAAAGTTGATCAGAGTCACTGATCCCATGTAAATGTAGGAGCGATCTACTTGTCTACTCCATGCAGATTTACCATAGAGTGCCATATTGTTTGTATTCCTTCATAATTGATGTAAATAAAGTCCGAAACATATTCAGTGGCAGCTTTACCATCAGAGAGCCTCATCCACAGCTACCTCAAAAGACTCCAAGCTGTCAGTGATGTTAAAGGGGGCAATACACAGTTTTAAGAACAAGGGTATGTAAACTTTTGATCAGGTTCATTTGGGTAGTTTGTATTGTCATTATGATTTGAAAAGAGTAAACACTGTTGTTTGCCAATAAATGGCTTCACCCAACCACTAACCATGAGTGAAAAAAAGTTTTTGTGTTATTGTTCATATTCTCTGAAAAATGGCCAAAAATAAAAAATAAAAACCCTAAACTTCTGCCAGGGTATGTAAACGTGTAACTGTATATTCTGGAAAATAGGGTTTTATTTTTCCATCAAAAGAGTTCCAGTTCTTTGACCAATTCATTCAAGGCTCCATGAAATAACATGCCATTGAGTGAACAAGACTCAATTTTAACAAAATTTTAGTGGAACCATCAAAACCAGGTAGTTAGAGTTGCACTCGTTAAAAACTCCTCTTGAAGGGGAAAATACCGCAAAAACACATAAATTGCACCACGGCATATGAAACACTTTTTTCTGTATGTGGAAGTCAGTTTTTAACACAACGTTTCCCTGGGGATGAGTTTAACGATGGACAGGAACTCTGTAATACATGTGCACACCACAGTGTGTGCTGTTAATAATAATGACTTTTAAATCCCAAAAATAAGCACGATGGACAAATTAACATATTGGATGTTATTTGATGCAGATGAACACAGAGTGCTGGCCATGGCAGAACCCATTAAATTTTGGAGGTGATCCACTTCCACATTTGGATTGTGGATTTTTTTTTGCGTCTTGCTTGCCTCTACTGGTGGTTGGCTCTCACTGCGGTATTGTATCACTTCCTGTTCCGGAGCACAGCGGTGTTTTGCTGTATCTGTTAGCTGTTTAATCTGTGCAGTTAGATTGATCTAGATAACTAGATAACGATTTGTTACACAGTGTAATCTTCACGTGCCTTAACTAAAGCACTCCCTCTGCTGAATCACCTCTAAATTATTTACACATTATTCACTTTGTGTGTTTTTAGGAATCCGCTAGCTTAGTGCAGCTACTAGCTCTTAGCCGATTTAGCATGGCGGCTTCTCCTGTCTCTCATGCACTTTTCTGCTCGGCCTCCTTTAGCAGTAATGGTACTTGTAATAATTGTAGCTTATTCGTAGCTTTGGAGGCCAGGCTGGGCGAATTGGCGACTCGGCTCCGCACCGTGGAAAATTCTACAGCTAGCCAGGCCCCTGTAGTCGGTGCGGAGCAAGGTAGCTTAGCCGCCGTTAGTTCCCTTCCAGCAGATCCCGAGCAGCCGGGAAAGCAGGCCGACTGGATGACTGTGAGGAGGAAGCGTAGCCCTAAACAGAAGCCCCGTGTACACCGCCAACCCATTCACATTTCTAACCGTTTTTCCCCACTCGGCGACACACCCACCAAGGATCAAACTCTGGTTATTGGCGACTCTGTTTTGAGAAATCTGAAGTGAGCGACACCAGCAACAATAGTCAATTGTCTTCCGGGGGCCTGAGCAGGCGACACTGAAGGAAATTTGAAACTTCTGGCTAAGGCTAAGCGTAAATTTGGTAAGATTGTAATTCACGTCGGCAGTAATGACACGCGGTTACGCCAATCGGAGGTCACTAAAATTAACATTGAATTGGTGTGTAACTTTGCAAAAACAATGTTGGACTCTGTAGTTTTCTCTGGGCCCCTCCCCAATCGGACCGGGAGTGACATGTTTAGCCGCATGTTCTCCTTGAATTGCTGGCTGTCTGAGTGGTGTCCAAAAATGAGGTGGGCTTCATAGATAATTGGCAAAGCTTCTGGGGAAAACCTGGTCTTGTTAGGAGAGACGGCATCCATCCCACTTTGGATGGAGCAGCTCTCATTTCTAGAAATCTGGCCAATTTTCTTAAATCCTCCAAACCGTGACTATCCAGGGTTGGGACCAGGAAGCAGAGTTGTAGTCTTACACACCTCTCTGCAGCTTCTCTCCCCCTGCCATCCCCTCATTACCCCATCCCCGTAGAGACGGTGCCTGCTCCCAGACTACCAATAACCAGCAAAAATCTATTTAAGCATAAAAATTCAAAAAGAAAAAATAATATAGCACCTTCAACTGCACCACAGACTAAAACAGTTAAATGTGGTCTATTAAACATTAGGTCTCTCTCTTCTAAGTCCCTGTTAGTAAATGATATAATAATTGATCAACATATTGATTTATTCTGCCTTACAGAAACCTGGTTACAGCACGATGAATATGTTAGTTTAAATGAGTCAACACCCCCGAGTCACACTAACTGCCAGAATGCTTGTAGCACGGGCCGAGGCGGAGGATTAGCAGCAATCTTCCATTCCAGCTTATTAATTAATCAAAAACCCAGACAGAGCTTTAATTCATTTGAAAGCTTGACTCTTAGTCTTGTCCATCCAAATTGGAAGTCCCAAAAATCAGTTTTATTTGTTATTATCTATCGTCCACCTGGTCGTTACTGTGAGTTTCTCTGTGAATTTTCAGACCTTTTGTCTGACTTAGTGCTTAGCTCAGATAAGATAATTATAGTGGGCGATTTTAACATCCACACAGATGCTGAGAATGACAGCCTCAACACTGCATTTAATCTATTATTAGACTCAATTGGCTTTGCTCAAAATGTAAATGAGTCCACCCACCACTTTAATCATATCTTAGATCTTGTTGTGACTTATGGTATGGAAATTGAAGACTTAACAGTATTCCCTGAAAACTCCCTTCTGTCTGATCATTTCTTAATAACATTTACATTTACTCTGATGGACTACCCAGCAGTGGGGAATAAGTTTCATTACTATTAAAGTGCCTTGGGACAACTGTTTGTTGTGATTTGGCGCTATATAAAAAAATTGATTGATTGATTGATTACAGTAGAAGTCTTTCAGAAAGCGCTGTAACTAGGTTTAAGGATATGATTCCTTCTTTATGTTCTCTAATGCCATATACCAACACAGTCAGAGTAGCTACCTAAACTCTGTAAGTGAGATAGAGTATCTCGTCAATAGTTTTACATCCTCATTGAAGACAACTTTGGATGCTGTAGCTCCTCTGAAAAAGAGAGCTTTAAATCAGAAGTGCCTGACTCCGTGGTATAACTCACAAACTCGCAGCTTAAAGCAGATAACCCGTAAGTTGGAGAAGAAATGGCGTCTCACTAATTTAGAAGATCTTCACTTAGCCTGGAAAAAAGTCTTTTGCTCTATAAAAAAGCCCTCCGTAAATCTAGGACATCTTACTACTCATCACTAATTGAAGAAAATAAGAACAACCCCAGGTTTCTTTTCAGCACTGTAGCCAGGCTGACAAAGAGTCAGAGCTCTATTGAGCCGAGTATTCCTTTAACTTTAGGATGTCTCTGTACATTACTGTTGTAACTCTGTTGAGCTGAGTATTCCATTAACTTTAACTAGTAATGACTTCATGTCTTTCTTTGCTAACAAAATTTTAACTATTAGAGAAAAAATTACTCATAACCATCCCAAAGACGTATCGTTATCTTTGGCTGCTTTCAGTGATGCCGGTATTTGGTTAGACTCTTTCTCTCCGATTGTTCTGTCTGAGTTATTTTCATTAGTTACTTCCTCCAAACCATCAACATGTCTATTAGACCCCATTCCTACCAGGCTGCTCAAGGAAGCCCTACCATTAATTATTGCTTCGAGCTTAAATATGATCAATCTATCTTTATTAGTTGGCTATGTACCACAGGCTTTTAAGGTGGCAGTAATTAAACCATTACTTAAAAAGCCATCACTTGACCCAGCTATCTTAGCTAATTATAGGCCAATCTCCAACCTTCCTTTTCTCTCAAAAATTCTTGAAAGGGTAGTTGTAAAACAGCTAACTGATCATCTGCAGAGGAATGGTCTATTTGAAGAGTTTCAGTCAGGTTTTATAATTCATCATAGTAC